>NC_133780.1:268945-276292 GCF_003597395.2 Chelonoidis abingdonii | reverse complement strand
GACCCCCCCCCATTGCTTTGGAGTTACAGGAATTAAGCTGCTCTTCTCAACCAAGGACGTCGCCTCCCGGTGTGATGGGCCGGTGCCTGCGCAGACGGTCATGGAGGGCAGGGGTTGGGCAGGAGTGTTCTTCTGGGAGCAGGGGGGACTGGACCGTGGGGCAGTGTTTCCTCTGGGCTGAGGGAGGGGACTGTGGGGGGCAGGGGTGTTCCTCTGGGAGCAGGGGGGGGACTGGATGGGGGGGCAGGTGGTTCCTCTGGTACTGAGGGGGGACTGTGGGGGGTAATAATAATAAAAGCGAAAATAAGGAGGGAGGGGTGGGCGAGGAGAAGGGCCAAGCGCAACGGGGACGCTGCTAAGGCAGGGCCCCCCCCGACACCCCCCCCCCCACAGCAACTCAAACAAACTGTCCAAGCAGGGCTGCCCCCCAGACCCTGCAAACGGGGGGGCGGGGGAGTGACATTCCTGCCACCCCCAATTCACCAGGGGTCTGAGCTCTGGCTCACAGCCACAGACCCACCCCCAGAGGCTGTAGGACCTACAATGACCCCCCACCCACACCCCACGGGAGAGCTCATGGTCAGTGTGGCTGGCGGAGGCTGCAGTCTGGACTCTGGAAGTGGGAGACGGCGGGGGGGGGGGTGTCTGGTACCTGCTGCATAGTTTGAGGTGGGGGAGTGGCGCAGGATGTCAATTCAAAGTGCTAACCGGGTGCCTGAGAAATGGGGGTTGGGGGGGCAAGCTGGGCACAACCCTCCAAGCCCCCCACCAGGGACTGCCCTCCCCTGGCAGAATGGCAGGGAGGCTCGGGGGTGGGGGGGGCTTTGAGAACTAATGACAGACATGAGCTGGCCCCCGCCAAGAACAACCCCCCCCCACACACACACAGGGCAGGTAACAGACCCCATGGGCCCTGGGGGGCGGGGCAGCACTGACATAGACCTTTCCTCCCCTCCCCCCCTCCCCAGCACAGGAGTCTCTCCACATACCCCCACTCCTCACAGGAGCCTCGAGGGGGATTTCGCCAGAAGACCCCCCCAGACAGGGGAAGGGGGCCATACCAGGAATCCCTGAAGGGAGTGAGGCCAGAAGGTCCCCCCACAAGGTGAGGGGCTGGGCCAGGCTTCCCATGTCATGGGGGGTCCCACTGCCCTGCAGAGAGAAGGGGGAGATGGAGAATTATTTTACAGTGGGGAATTTGGGGGGGCTCCTCTCAACCCCCTACCTGAAATCTCTAGCTTTACTGCCCCCCAGCACACCAATACTGGGGTGCCACAGCACTGAGGGAGCCTGGGAGGTCAGCCCAGGGCACCCCACTATGGACGAGGGACCTAGGGTACCTCCAGGGGGTGCCAGCAACTGGGGGAACGAGGTACACCCCATGGCCCACCCCTGGGGAGTGGTCTGGGGCCACCCCAGCTCTAGGCAGGCGCACACAGTACACCCTAGGGGGCTCCCAAACCAGGGATGGGGAAAGGGGGTATGCCCAGGGGGCCCCAACTCGCAACTGACAATGCTACCCCCAAGGCCTTCTCCTGGCAGCCCCCCAAAGAGTCCGCAGCCCCCCAGTCCAGCGGTGGGCGCTGGGGAGCCGCCACAGGCTGCATCGCTCTCGTGTGGCCGGCCAGGGGCTCAGGACAGCTGGTGGGGGGCCTCCAGCATCTCCATGAGGAAGGTGTCGATGGGGGTGTCCCCGATGAGCTTGAAGAAGAAGAGATGTTCCAAGCACTTCAGCCCGATGGAACGCAGAGCCGGCAGGCGCAGCAGCAACTTGGCGAACCTGGGGGGCGGGCAGGGGGGTTAGATGGGGAGATCCCTCAGCCAGTGCCCCACAACCCCCCACACTCCCCGTACACACACACCCCAAAATCCCCCACCACTGCCCCAGAACCCCCCACGCTCCCCTTACACATGGGATCCTGCACCCCCCAACATCCCCCACCACTGCCCCAGAACCCCCCATACCTGCTGTAAACCTGTGGGATCCCCCCACCCCATTGTCACTGCACCCCCCCATGCCAGACAAGCTCTGGGTCAGGCACAGGGAGCTGGCACCACCTAGTGGCCACCTGCAGCATCTACCGCTCCGAAGCGGAACTGGCCCCCCAGGAGCAGCAGCACCCCCCCTCCCCACCCCGCCTGGGCCTGGATGAGCAGTGGCTCCTGCCCTCTCCTCTCTCCTGCCCCACCCCTGTACCCGCCCCGCTGCCCAGGGTGGTACCCCCCCACCACTGCCCACCCCCGTACCTGCCCCACTGCTCAGCGTACCCCCGCTGCCCCACTGCCTGGCATACCCCCCCGTGTCCCCCCTCATACCTGCCCCACTGCCCGGCATCCCCCTGCTGCCCCACTCCTGTACCTCCCCTGCTGCCTGGGGTACCCCCCCACTGCTCCATCCCCATACCCCGCCACACTGCCCAGCATGCCTCCCCACCACTGCCCACCGCCATACCCACCCCACTGCCTTGTGTACGCCCCACTACTCCACCCCTGTACCAACCCACTGCCTGGGGTACCCCCCACCACCACTGCCCCCCCTCATACCTGCCCTGCTGCTCGGGGTACTTCTGCTTGCAGTAGGACTCCAGAGACGCGTAGACCTTCTCCCGCAGCAGCTCCACCTCCCCAGGGTTCGACAGCCCCTTGGCATCTGTGGGGGGGGGTCAGTGCGCACACAGTCCTCTTGAGTCAGCGCGCACACAGCCCTTCCTGCCCTCCCCCAGGGCGGCGGGGGGCTGGAAGGTCAGCAGGGTCAAGAGACCCCAAGGTGAATACGTTGGTGGCCAACTGGCATGGGGGGGGTCCCTTACCCGGATTGTAGAGGACGATGGGGGGAAGAGTCCAAGGGGATTTGGGAGGGGGTTCAGGGGAGGTCCCTTACCTGGGTTGATGAGGATGATGGGAGGCAGGCAGGGCTGGGGGAAGTCTCGGGGGGGGGGTCCCTTAGCCAGGTTGAAGAGGATGAGGGGGGGCAGGCAGCGCCAGGGCATCTCAGGCGGGTCCCTTACCCAGGCTGAAGAGGAGGGGTGGAGGAGGCAGTGCCAGGGGTCTCAGGAGGGTCCCTTAGCCACGTTGAAGAGAATGACGGGGGGCAGGCAGTGCCGGGAGGTTGGGAGAGGTCTCGGGGAGGTCCCTTACCCGGGAGGAGGGGGGGGGCAGGCAGCACCAGCGGGTCTCAGGGGGTTCTCTTACCCAGGATGAAGGGGCGGGGAGGCAGTGCCAGGGGTCTCAGGAGGGTCTCTTACCCGGGTTGAAGAGGATGATGGCCCGGAGGCAGCCGAGCTCCGTCTTGTCCATCCGCATGTCCCGCATCTTGGAGACCAGCTCAGTCAGCACCCTGGGGGGGGAAGGGGCACACATCAGTGGGCCCTGGGGCAGGGACGCCCCCCCCACTGACAGCTCAACACGGGCTCCCCAACCCCTCCTGAATCCCAACACCATGCCCTGGAGACCCCGTCCCCACCTGTCAGCAAAGGCCCCCTCGGATCGCCCGTCGCTGTGCCCCATGGAAACCATAGCCTCCTTGTCAGCCCTGTGCCCCCCAGTGAGCACAGCCCCCTTACCAGCGCTGTGCCCCCTGGGCCCCTGCCCCCCACCTGTCGAAGATGGCCCCCACGCCGGCGCTGTGGGCGCTGTTGCGATGCACGTGCAGCCCTGTGGCCAGCAGGATCCCGTCCTTCACCGAGATGGAGCGGTGCGAGAAGGACGCAATGAGCAGCTCGTTCCAGCCTGGGGTGCAGAGAAAGCGGCTGAGAGCCAGGCCTGGGGACCCCAGATCCCCTGCACCCCCCCCGAACCTCTGCCCTCCCCACAGCTTGTGCTCAGAGCCCCCCCATCCCCTGCCATCCCCACAGCTTGTATCCAGGACTACTCCCATTGTGAGGGGCAAGGGAATTCCACCCCACCCGCCATGTTACTTAAGAGCAAAACCAACCCAGGTCCACTGGCAGTCGCCCCACTGCAACAGGACCTGTCCCCAGGAGCCACAGACCAGAGCGGACAGTTTGGGGTCCCCTCCTTCTCTAGGGTCCAGCTAAAACCATGTGCACCAAAGCCCCCTTGTCTCACTCCACGTGAGGGCAGCCCCGGAGAGGCACCCACGCGCCTCACTCACCCCCACCCATACTCACCCGCCCGCAGCAGGACGTTCCGCCCCTGCCCCCCGTGTCACTCACCCGCCCGCAGCAGGACGTTCCGCCCCTGCAGCCCACGTCACTCACCCGCCCGCAGCAGGACATCCCGCCCCTGCACCCCGTGTCACTCACCCGCCCGCAGCAGGACATCCCGCCCCTGCACCCTGTGTCACTCACCCGCCCGCAGCAGGACATCCCGCCCCTGCAGCCTGCGTCACTCACCCGCCCGCAGCAGGACATCCCGCCCCTGCAGCCTGCGTCACTCACCCACCCGCAGCAGAACATCCCACCCCTGCAGCCTGCGTCACTCACCCACCCGCAGCAGGACATCCCGCCCCTGCACCCCGTGTCACTCACCCGCCCGCAGCAGGACATCCCGCCCCTGCACCCCATGTCACTCACCGACCCGCAGCAGGATGTCTCGCCCCCACCCATCACTCCCCTGCCCACAGCAGGACATCCCAACCCTGCACCCCGTGTACTCACCCGCCCGCAGCAGGATGACCTGGTCATCCAGAGGCAGCTCCGAGAAGTGAGGGATGCGCTTGGCCCACTCCACCAGCGTGAACAGCTGCTTGTCGGCCGCCTGGCAGATGTTGGTCACCGGGTCGTTTGGCTGGAGGGCAGGGTCAGAGACAGGGGCAGGGGGGGGTCAGATGCAGCCTCCTCCCCCCCACCGCAGCCTCCACTCTCCCTTCCCCCTGCCCTGCACCCCCAAAGCCCCCAGCCCTGCCCCCTAGAACCCAGACCCACCCCAAGGACCCCCCCTTCCCCAGAGCCCCCTGCCTCCCCCCGAGACCTGAAACCCCATCCCTCTGGAGCCCCTTGCCCTCCCTGGACATGCCCCTTGCCAGGGCCTGGCTCTGCCTTCTACTTCCCAGCTCTGCCTGCCTCCCTGCTCACCGAGCTGCCCCCAGTGCCAGAGCCATCAACACTTTGGTCCGATTTCTGCTCCACAGCCAGCTCTGCCTCCAGGATCTTCTCCACCGGCATCTCCTCATTTGCGCCGCCTGCAAAATCCCCCTCGCCGTCCTTCTCCTTCCCCCGCTGCCGCTCCTCCTGCACCGCTGTGGGGGACGGGGACAGGACAGACGTGGCACAGACATCATCACCCTCCCCACACTCCCTGCTGTTGCTCCTCCTGCACTGCTGGGGGGTGGGGACGGGTCAGACACACCACAGAACCCGCCACAACAAAGACTTCCATGCCCTCTGCTGCCGTCCCTCCTGCAAGGTCAGACACAGCATAGGAAACCCCCACCCCTCCGCTACTGCTCCTCCTACACGTCCCAGGGGGATCGTCCCCTCAGGCATTTCTGGTAGCGGCAGTACCTGCCCTGGCCCCACCCCCTCTCCCTCTGGTCCTGCCCCATTCCACAGGCCCCACCCCCAGGTGGGCAGTGCCTTCCCTCTTCATGCCAGTGGCCAGGCATTTCTGGTAGGGGCAGTACCCGCCATGGCCACGCCCCCTTCCACAGGCCCCGCCCCCAGTGAGCAGTGCCTTCCCTCTTCATGCCAGTGGCCAGGCATTTCTGGTAGGGGCAGTACCCACCCTGGCCCCGCCCCATCTCCCTCTGGTCCCGCCCCATTCCACAGGCCCCACCCCCAGGTGGGCAGTGCCTTCCCTCTTCCTGCCAGTGGCCAGGCATTTCTGGTAGGGGCAGTACCCGCCCTGGCCCCGCCCCATCTCCCTCTGGTCCCGCCCCATTCCACAGGCCCCGCCCCCAGGAGGGCAGTGCCTTCCCTCTTCATGCCAGTGGCCAGGCATTTCTGGTAGGGGCAGTACCCGCCCTGGCCCCGCCCCATCTCCCTCTGGTCCCGCCCCATTCCACAGGCCCCACCCCCAGGCAGGCAGTACCTTCCCTCTTCATGCCAGTGGCCAGGCATTTCTGGTAGCGGCAGTACTGGCAGCGGTTACGCTGGCGCTTGTCCACGATGCAGTCCTTGTTATCCCGGCACGTGTACGTCAGGTCCTTGCGGATCGTGCGCTTGAAGAAACCCTTGCAGCCCTCGCAGCTGTACACCCCGTAGTGCTTCCCTAGGGGGAGGGGGAGAGTCAGAGAGAACCCTGGCATCTGGGCCCCCAGCCCTCCGCAACCCACTCCCTTCCCAGAGCCAGGGACAGAACCCAGGCGTCCTGGCTCCCAGCTCTCCACAGCCAGCTCCGCTCCCACAGCCAGGCATAGAACCAAGGAGTCCTGGCTCTCAGCCCTCCACAGCCAGGGACAGAACCCAGGAGTCCGGGCTCCCAGCCCTCCACAGCCAGCTCGCCTCCCACAACCAGCGACAGAACCCAGGAGTCCTGGCTCCCAGCCCTCCACAGCCAGCTTGCCTCCCACAACCAGGGACAGAACCCAGGAATCCAGGCTCCCAGCTCTCCACAACCAGCTCCCCTCCCACAGCCAGGGATAGAACCCAGAAGTCCAGGCTCCCAGCGCCCCCCTCCCCATTTCCCTGCTCTAGCCCCCTTGTCCGCACTCCCCTTTCACAGCTGAGGATAGAACCCAGGTGCCCTGGCCCTCGGTACCTGATGATCTGTCCCCACAGATGGCACAGAGGCGCTTCCCCGGCATCATGCCACCGTGGGGGTGGCACGGGAGACCCCGCACACCCAGGGGGGGCTTGACGTCTTCCGAGCTGCTGACGGAGTGCATGCCCGACAGGTTCACAGTGGAGTTAATCTGGGGGCAGACAGATGGGAGCTGACCTGGCTACCCTGCCAGAGAGCCTGCCCCACTCCCCAATCCCTCCCCTCAGCTCCCACCCCCTCATGGGTATCAGCCCCCAGAGGAGCACACCCCAGTCACTGCTAGGATTCAGCCTTTTCCTCCCCTTACTCCTGTGGCCCCCAGCCCAGCCGCACACGCGCTCCTATCCCCATCATGTCTGTGACCCCTCATCTCATCTCTCCCAACTGGGGCACATTCCCTATTTTATCCACTTCCCAACTCACTGGCTGCCCGTCCCTGCACGCTGGATCCTGGCTCCTTTGATAGGATAACAAGTCTTGTGGAGAAGCGGTGCATGTGGTATACCTAGACTTTAGCAAGGCATTTGATACAGTCACGCATGATATCCTTATCGATAAACCAGGCAAATACAATTTAGATGGGGCTACTATAAGGTGGGTGCATAACTGGCTGGATAACCGTACTCAGAGAGTGGTTATTAATGGCTCCCAATCCTGCTGGAAAGGTATAACAAGTGGGGTTCC
>NC_133780.1:260149-267241 GCF_003597395.2 Chelonoidis abingdonii | reverse complement strand
ACTCCCTTGCTGCAGTTTAAAAGCGCATTGCTCTTGTTCTATTCATTAGAAGGCTAAGGTGAACCAAGTTTTCTCTCCTGCCTGATGACACCTTTTAGATACCATGAAAACTGCTATCGTGTGTCCCTCTCAGTCTTCTCTTTTTCCTAAACTAAATAAACCCAATTCTTTCAGCCTTCCCTTCATAAGGTCATGTTCTCAGACCTTTAATCACACTCTTGTGATGCTGAACTTCCCTCTGGACCTTTCAGTTTTTTCCAACAAATTTTCTTGAAGTGTCAGACATGCCGCAGACCTGGACACAATACTACTCCAGATATGGGGCCTACAAGCAGCGCACAGAGTAGAGCGAAGAATGACTTCTTGGTCTTGGTTTAGCAACACACCTTGTTAATGGCAGCCGCGATCACGTTGGCTTTTTTCTTACACAGAAGTATCGACACTGTTGACTCATATTTTAGCTGTGGTCCACTATGACCTAGATCCCTTTCTGCATACTCCTTGCTAAGACAGTCTCTTCCCATTCTGTATGTATAAACTGATCTGTTCTGGTCCTAAGTGAACATCTTTGGCATTTGTTTTATGAAACTTCATCTGTTTTACCTCAGACACATTTCTGGAGGTTTAGGTTGGACATTAGGAAAAAGTTCCTAACTGTCAGGGTGGTTAAACATTGGAATAAATTGCCTAGGGAGGTTGTGGAATCTCCATCTCTGGAGATATTTAAGAGTAGGTTAGATAAATGTCTATCAGGGATGGTCTAGACAGTATGTGGTCCTGGCAGAGGACTGGACTCGATGACCTCTCGAGGTCCCTTCCAGTCCTAGAGTCTATGAATCTAGAAATCCTCTCCCTCCAAGGAGACCATCCCCCTAACTCCCAACTCTCTCCCCAGGGCTCGGCTCCATGGCGCTGCGCCCTTGGGGAAGCCTCCAGCCTCCCTCACCATCCCTCAGCTCCCCACCGGCTCTCCTCTGCCCCCTGGGGGAGGAGCCACCCTCCCCTTTACCTGGGGGCTGCTTACGGGGCCATAGCCGCTGGAGGGTGTGGCTGGGAGCCCAGGGGACCCCAGGGACGAGCTGATGACGGGGAAGGGGGAGCCCAAACTGCTGATGGGTGAGTTGATGGAGGAGGTCATGGCCGAGCTGATCATGGAGGGGTGAAGTGGGGCCGAGAGCTCCGGTGGGGGTGATGAGCTCAGAGACGAACTGTCGGGGCTCCTGCAGTCTGGGGCGGAGAGAAGGGGATTAGCTCATCAGCACAGCGACCCCCAGTGCCTAGCAGGGGAAACGGGGCGGAGACGGGACATAACCAGTACACACTCTGGCAATGTGGCGCCCCTGAGCGCCCGGCTGGGAAGATGTTCCCCCCCGCCCCGCCTCCAGGGAAACGGGACAGCTGAGACAACATCCTTAATGCAGCATAGCACCCCCTGGTGCCCAGCTGGGGAGACAGGGCACAGCCAGGACATCCCCTTCCCCCTCCAGCAGTGTGGCACTCCTAGCTGGGGAGATGCGCCCCCACTTCCAAGGAGATGGGGGACGACTGGGATGACACTTTCCCCACAGCATGGTGCCCAGCTGGGGAGACAGGGCACCGAGGGCAGGGCCCCCAGTAACATGACACCCCCTGGGGTGACAAAGCACAGCCGGGACGCTCCCCCCGCAGTGTGTTGACCCCTGGGGAGATGGGGCACCAGGGGCAGGGCCCCCAGCAGCATGGCACCTCACCCTGGGGTTACTGCAGGTCAAAGTCTGCCAGATGTCTGCACTTCCCCCCCACACCCCCGCTATTGCACAAGAGTCCAGTGAGCACATGATCACCCTTCTCTGCCCATCACCCCGGCAACAGGCACCTTGGGGGAGGGAGGATCAGGAGTGGCCCCCGGAAATGGACCCTCTCCCAGTGAGGCACCCCCTTGCCCCAATCCCCCAGCACTGGGAATGGTCCCCCAACCTCATAACCCCCTTATTTCCCCTTCCACCTGCAATCCCTGTGCAGATCTCAGCCTACTAGTGTGAGGGGCAGGGTATGTGCTCTGGGGGACAGGTCTCCCTAGAATCCCAGAGAGGGACAGCCCACCCCAGCCAGGGGTCCCTGGAACACAGGACCCCCACGGTGGAGGAGAGGCCCCCGAGAAGGGCTTGCCTGGGCCCCACCCTACCCCCTACTTGCAACCTCCCAACCCCACCGTTATTCATGCTCCCCCCCGCCCCTCCAAACCTGCCTGACCTCACTGGCTGCTCACATGGAGCCTCTTCTCTGCCCCGAGCACCCCCCCACCCTCCTCTCCACCTGAGCACCCAGCACCCCCACCCTTCCACTCCACCCCCTGAGCGCCCAGCACACCCGCCATCCTCCTCTCCGCCCCGACACCCAGACACCCTCCCCACCGCGGCAGCCACCCCCTCAGCCCAGCCACCCCGCTGTTGTCGCTCTTTTCAAGATTTTTGATCCCTCCTCTTAAGGAACCAGCCCAAGAGCATTGGTTGAGCGCTGCCTCAACTCTCCTCTCCGCTCCTGAGCCACCCAGCACTCCGCGCACCCTCCTTCTCCACCCGCCTGAGCGTTCTAACGAGCACCCTCCCCCCCACCGGTCACCCATCCCCTCCAGCCCTAGCACCCCTCCTCTCCACCCCCTGAGCCACCCATAACCCCGCACCCCTCCTCCGCCTGAGCGCCCAGCCACACCCACACCTCTCTCCACCCCCTAAGCGCCCAGCCCACCCTCCCCCTCCAATCCCTAGCCCACCCCGCCTTCCTCTTCCACCCCCTGAGCCACCAGGGAACCCCCCACCCACCCTCCTCTCCGCCCCTAGAGCACCCAGCACATCCACACCCTCCTCTCCACCCGAGCGCCCAGACGCCCAGCAACCCCCCCACCCTCCTCTCCACCCCCCTGAGCGCCCACACCCTCCCATCGGCACCCACCCCCTCCATCCCTTAGCACCTCCCCTCCTCTCCACCCCTGAGCGCCCCAGCACCCTCCCCCGGGCACCCATCCCCTCCACCCCGAGCGCCCGCAGCAACCCCGACCCTCCCTGCCACCACCTGAGCGCCCATCACCCTCCCCCTGGAATACCCACCGGTCCTCCTATCACCTAGCCTACCCACCCTCCTCTCCACCCCCTGAGCGCCTAGCACCCTCCCCCCGGGCCACCCTAATCCCCCCTCGAGCACCCCCCACCTCCTTCTTCCACCCCGACACCAGCACCCGCCGGGCTCAGGCCCTACGCTACGTCGCCGGCCCTGCCTCTGCGCCCCCGGCCCCCCCGCCCAGGGCGAGGGCCCCCGCGGGGTGTCTCGCCCCCCCCGGCTCACCGCGGCCGCGGTCTCCCATCCCGGGGGTCCCCGCTCCGTGCCGGGGGGATCCGGGTCTCAGACCCCCCCGGGCTCCGGCCTGATCCGGGCTCCGCCACCGCCTCCTGCGGGAGCCGAGCGGACCCACACTGCACCGCGGCCGGGCCCAGCCGACCCAGCATGCCCCGCGCGGGGGCCTCCCCGGACCAGCATGCACCGCGGCCGGCCCCAGTATGCCCCGCGCGGGAAGGGGGATTCCGGCCCATAATGCACCGCGCGGGAAGGGGGAATTCGGCCCATAATGCACCGCGCGAAGGCTCTTTCAGCCCATAATGCACCAAGGCCGAGCCTATGAAAGAGCCCACAATGCACCATTGACAATCCACGAGAACCCGCCCCCTCCACCTTCCCGGCATGCAATGCTATAAACCATAGAGACGGGATTGGTTCCAAACAGTCACTGGGACGGTTCTATCTCATGGACACGGCTTTCCTCCACGCCACTTACACTACAGACGGGAGAACATCCCAAACTGTCCGCTTTGTTTGCTCCCAGACCAGTGGGGAGGTGAAAGTGCACCGCCCTAAACAAAGATGGCGACCCCTAGTCAGTCTTCAGCCCGCCCCGCACAAAGATGGCGCCCCCACGGTAATAGTCTAGGTAAGTCTCGCCACAGTCACCATCTTTGTGAGGGGCACTCGGACGGCCTCCTGGGGCCTCCATCTTTAAGAGGGGCGATATTAAGGGCCATGGTTGCCGCCATCTTTGTGAAGGGCACTGCCTGCTCGCGGGGGAGGGGTGGACGGGTCTGGGGATTGTTCCCGCGAGATTTTGGAGGGGGAGGAGCCTGGCTGCCACGTCGGGTCTGAGCCGGAGCTAACGGATTCCAGTGACGGTGAGACCCCCCCGGGGCATAGAGAGGGGGGAGGGGGCTAGAGGGGCCGCGTGCATGTGGGTTAGGGAGCTGGGAGGATGAGGGGCCATGGCCATAGAGAGGAAGGGGTGGGGGCTAGAGCGCCCCTTGGGGTGGGGGTCTGAGGGGCCCCGGGGTCCCAGAGACAAGCCCAGGCTGGACACGGCGGGCGGGTAGAAGGGCCTGGGGGGCTGCATGGCAGGTAGAGGAGCCACGTGGAGGTATAATGGCCATAGAGATGCCAGGCAAGAGGGGCCAGAAGGGCCGCACCAACCCTAGAGCCTGTGGGAAGCCCCGGGCTATAAATTCGTGGGTGGCAGAAGGAGCCACTGTGTGATCCTAGCCCTGGGCAAACAGGGTGGGCAGGGCCGTGTAGGGCCACGGCGCTGGGAAGGAGGGCACTGCGGGGTCATAGAGGTGGCAAAGAGTGCGTAGAGGGGACAGGGAAGGGCGTCTAGAGCCCTGGTTCTCAACCAGGGGTACACGTTCCCATGGGGGTGTGCGGGGTCTTCCAGGGGGGACATCAGCTCAGCTTGAGTCTTGCCTAGTTTTACAACAGGCTGCATGAAAAGCACCAGCCAAGTCAGTGCAGACTAAAATATCACACACCTGAGGAGAGAGCCAGCCATGATTCAGTAATGGTGGGCTGTGACGCCTGTAGTGTTATGTCTGGTTTTAGAAGCAGGTAGTTTTTAAATGAGGTGAAACTCGGGGTAGGCAAGACAAATCAGTCACCCGAAAGGGGTCCAGTTATCTGGAAAGGCTGAGAACTGCGGGTGTAGAGCGTGTATTACATGAGTCATAGTGATTGTGAGAAGGATCTTGCAGGGGTTCTTCGAGAGCAGCATTTCTCACTTTTTCTGATACCAGGGACCAGCTTGCTGCCTTCCAACCTGTGTCAGGGAGATCTCTGAGATGGCGCCGGTCCCCAGACCGGTCGTTGAGAAACACTGTTCTAGACCCTCCTCTTGTGATCCCTGTGACCCAGCAGCGCCGCTTTAGACACTCCTCTCCATCACTATGGCCCTGCAGTGCTAGATCTGTTCTGGTTAGTTATGGCCATGCAGTGCAGACTCTAGACTTTGCTGCACCACTGTGATTTTACACTGGCCTCTCTAGAATTTCTTCCACATTTCTGGCTGGAGAGAATGGGGACTAGAGGGGATATGTGAGTGTGACGGGGAAGATCATGCTCACACTCCTGCTTTCCAGCCGTGACAGCAGGATGGTGCTCCCTGGACGGACGCAGGGCAGAGCGGGACTCTATGGCCCAGTCGCCGCCATGATGGTCTGTGCAGCGCTGATACAGATTACTTCTTCACACGAGGATCTGCACCACAGGCATTCACACGAGGATCTGCACCACAGGCACAGCCATGCTGGGCACAGCCACGAGGATCTGTACCACGGGCACAGCCATTCTCACCACAGCCACTCGCACGGGGACTTCCACAGCCATGGGCGTTTGCACAAGGACTCCCACAGCCCCAGCGAGGCCGACTTTAGCCACCAGCCCAAGGAGGTCCATGTTCTGCACTCAGCTAAGGGGTCCCCGAGCCACCAGGAGTTGCCTGGGAAGGAGAGGCAGGACTTGGTCAAGCTATGGACACACGTGAGTTCCTGTGTTGAACGTGGAAGTGCTGCCTTGCACGTGCTTGCACTGGCATAACCCTCTGACAGTCTCTCTCCTCCCCACTCCCCGCAACCTCTGCAGGCCATCGGAGCCACCTTGCTGATCAGCGCCGCCCCCTACTTCATCCTCTTCCTCATCCCCGTGGAGTCAAACACTTCCCAGCACCAAGCCCTGCTCAGGCTGCTGCTCAGCTTTGCCTCGGGGGGACTCCTGGGGGATGCCTTCCTGCACCTCATCCCCCATGCTTTGGGTGAGCAGCACACAGATGGAATGGAACATGGGGCCTCTCCCCTCTCAGGGTCCCAGCTCCAATCTGGCCTGGGGCAGGGGGACTGGTTGGCTCAGGGGCGGGGAATGGGATACGGGGTGTTCCTCTCTGGGAGGTGCCTGGGATGCGGCCAGTCTGGCTCAGGAAGCAGGGAATGGGCCCTGGGACCTCTTCCCTCTTGGGGGTCTGGTCACTCATCTCTGCGCCTTTCCCTCCCCAGTGCCCCATTCCCACCACACGGAAGGCGGCCATGCCCATTCTCACTCCCCCACGGTGTCGGCTGGCCATGGTCACTCCCACCAAGGTGAGGCTGGGGGCAGTGGGTATGGGAGGGAAGGCTGGACAGACCAGGGAAAGGGGGCTGTGGATGGAGGTTTGTGTGGGGCAGCGTGAAGCGGGGCCCAGAAGGGCTAGGGTTTCTGCAGAGAGCTGGAGAGGCTCGTGTCTGTGGCTGGGCAGGGGATGGGGGTAATGGCTATAGGGGAGGTGTAATGGGGGGCAGGTTAGTGGGTTGGCACTCTTTCCACCCACCCCCAGGGCAGCATCCCAGGCAAGTGACAGCGATGGGGCTCTGGTTCTGGGAGAGGGCTGTACCGTGGTGGGGGAAGGGGGGCTGATAGTCTCTTTTACAGCCTGCTCCACATCATCTCTGCCCCCCAGGGCAGGATCACCAGCGGATGATGGCTGTGGGGCTCTGGGTACTGGCTGGCATTGTAGCCTTCCTGGTGGTGGAGAAGTTTGTGAGACACGTGAAAGGGGGACATGGCCATGGGCACAGCCACGGCGGACACAGCTATGGTATGTACCACATGGGAACCCCCACCATGGTTCCCCCAGCCATGGACACAGCTATGGTACGTACCACATGGAAACCCCCCTCCATGGTTCCCCTAGCCACAGGCACAGCCATGGTACGTACCACATGGGAACCCCCCTCCATGGTTCCCCCAGCCACGGGCACAGCCGGACACCCCCAC
>NC_133780.1:258117-259656 GCF_003597395.2 Chelonoidis abingdonii | reverse complement strand
CATGGATCTCCCAGCCTTGGGCACAGCCATGGTACGTACCGTCCAGGACTCCTTCTCCCCCCCACAATGTCCCCCCAGATCCCCTCCCCCGGATCCCCTGCCCATGGGCAGAGCCACGGTGGCACAGCCACGGTACATACCAGCTGGAACACCCTCCCCCATTTCCAGCACCCCTGGCTTGTACACATTGTTAGAACCCCGGGTCCAGTTTGGAGCCCCCAGCTGGGGAGGGAGAAGGGGATAGCTCAGTGGTTTGAGCATTGGCCTGCTAAACCCAGGGTTGTGAGTTCAGTCCTTGAGCGGGTATTTAGGGATCTGGGGCAAAATCAGTACTTGGTCCTGCTAGTGAAGGAAGCGGGCTGAGTTCAGTGACCATCCAAGGTCCCTTCCAGTTCTGTGAGATAGGTATATTAACTCCAGCGGGCTGGGGATACGTTGGGGAGGGGCCAGAGAAGAGCCATGGGAACGGTGGAGGGCTGGAAAGCCTGGAGCCCAGAAGCGCCGTCTGTTTCACTGACCCCGGAGAAGGCGAAGGGGTGACGTGATCCCCGTCTCTGTCCTGCTGGGCTCCCCAGTCTAGCCCAGGACGCTCTAACGCCATCCACCGGCTGGGGAATGAACCAGTGGAACCATATCCCAAGGTCCTGGCAGATTCTCCAGCCCAGCCGTATTTAACCCACAGTTGACTGGTTCTCTCCGAGATCTGCTCCGGGGATTATCATGGGGCAGGTTGCTGGCCTGAGCTGTACAGAGGGTCAGACCGCTCCCTTCTGGCCTCGGAATCCATGGATTGGAGTGGGCTTGGGAAGGGGAGGGCCATATAAGGGCCCTGACGGGTCTGCAGGTGACTCTGGGGATCAGTGGGAGGAGTGCTGGTGGGTCCTGGACCCACACGGTAGCGAGAGTCCCCCTCCTCTCCCTGCACTGTCCCTGGGCAGGCTCCTGGGAGAGGGACTAGGGCAGTCTGCCCTGACCCCCCCAACTACCCCCTGGTCCACCCACAGCTCTGAAGGCAAAGAGCAGCTCTGGCGAGGAGGACAACGGGCCCCAGGAGAGGAAGGCCGGCAAGGTGCGTGCCCCTGACAAGGCAGCACCCAAGAAGAGGGGCCAGGAGTCAGAGGAACGGACTCAGGAGTCCAGTAAGTCGTCGGGGGGTGCTGGAGGGAGGGAGCTGGGTCCGTGGGGGGCACCATGGCACAGAGAGCATCTGGGGAAGGATAAGGGGGGCGCGGCGCGGCGGAGAGGGTTTGTGATCAGGTTGGGAGGTTACAATTCCTGTCTCCCTCCCCGCCCTGCAGCAATGAAGGTCTCTGGGTACCTGAACCTGGCGGCCGACCTGACGCACAACTTCACGGACGGGCTGGCGATCGGGGCATCATTCCTGGCAGGGGCTGGGGTGGGGGCTGTGACCACCCTCACCGTGCTGCTGCACGAGGTGCCCCACGAAGTGGGCGACTTCGCCATTCTCGTCCAGTCAGGCTGTAGCAAGCGCAAGGTACAGCCTCGGCCCTGGGATCCCTGCTGACCCTGTCCCGGACC
>NC_133780.1:254662-257384 GCF_003597395.2 Chelonoidis abingdonii | reverse complement strand
CCAGCCCGCCCCCCCCCTGCCCTGGGATCCCTGCTGACCCTACCCCCTTGCTAACCCCACCCTGGGACCCTCCCTGCTGACCCCATCCCCTTGCTAACTCCGCCCCCTTGCTAACCCTGCCCCGGAGCCCTGCTGCTGCCTGCCCTCCCCCACCCTGGGATCCCTGCTGACGCTAACCCCACCCCAGACTCCTACTGCTACCTGCTCCCGCCCTGGGATCCCTGTTTACTCCGTCCTCTTGCTAATCCCACCAGGGACCCCTGCTGCTGCCTACCCCTGCCCTGGGAGCCCTGCTGACCCCGCCCCCTTGCTAACCCCGCCCTAGACCCCTACTGCTGCCTGCTTCCGCCCTGGAATCCCTGCTGACCCTGCCCCGTACCCTCCGCTGCTGCCTGCCCCCACCCCTGGATTCCCTACTCACCCCTGCCCCGGGTCTCCTGCTAAGGCCTGCCCCTGCCCCCCTGTATTCTCCTGCTGACCCTGCCCCAAACCCCTACTTGCCCCCCAGTCCCACCAAACCCCATAGCCCTCCAGTGATACCCACCAGTCCCTCTGTCTCCCCCGCAGGCAATGAAGCTGCAGCTGCTGACGGCATTCGGCGCCCTGGCTGGCACGGCTTGCTCACTGCTGGCCGAGGGCATTGGGGAGGCAGCCACGGCCTGGATCCTGCCCTTCACGGCAGGCGGGTTCATCTACGTGGGTACCGTGTCAGTGATCCCAGAGCTGCTGCGGGATGCGGCGCCCCTGCAGTCCCTGCTGGAGGTGCTGGGGCTGGTCTGCGGCGTCGCCATGATGGTGTTCATCGCGCACTACGAGTAGCAGGCCCCAGCAGGGGGCTCCTGGGGGGCGCTGGTGCGTGGACCCAGGCATCCGGGATGGGACTCCCTGTGGACTCCAGGGGTGGGGGGTGTGGTACGCCCTGGCATCCGGGACACAGGGGGGAGGGAAGCGGGGACCAGTTCTGCATGGACCCAGGTGTCCAGGATTGGGGGTGCTATGTGGGCTGTGAGGGGTGGGAGGAGGCCACATGAATCCTGGTGACCAGGGTAGGGGATGTGCCCCCCCATCCCAGATGCCTGGGTCCACCCAGAGCTTCCCCCTGGGACGGGGTTGCTGTGTGAGCCCTGGGAGTATCTGGGGGGCAGGGAGGATGCAGTGCGTGCCGTGGGGAGAGGGTGGCACAGACACTGGTGTCCAGGTGCCGACACACTCACTCTGGGATTGGGTGGTGGCAAGGACCCCAGTAATGGGGCTGGAGCAGTGCAGGCTCTGGGGCTGGGTCAGACCTCGGGGTGGGCACCATATAGACGTGGGGGTGTGAGGTGCCCTGTAGACACAGGCACCTCTGCTGGGGGGAGGGGCCAGGCGCACAGCCCCAGTGGCCAGGGACAGAGGATGGCCCAGACACCGGCGTGGGGGGAATCTCATTGGCCTTGGCATCTGGGGGCATCATCTGACTTCCAGCTGAACAGGGGGGTGTGTACCTGGGGCGAGGGAGATAATGTGATGCTGCTTGATTTGTTTTCTGGGAGGGTCCAAATCCAAGTCCCTCCCCAGCCCTGTGTGTCCCCTAGGGGTGAGATGGGGGGCAGCAGGGCCGCCCCTTCCTTTGGAAAGGGGAGCTTAAGGAAATTAATCCTCTGGGCCACATCATGGGTTGGTTTGGAGAAGATGGGGAGAAAAGCCCCTGCCCTTTGGACCACATGGGGGGCTATATGGGGGGTTACCCAGAATCCTTTGCTTCTTGGACCAGGTTTTATTTGGGCAGATTACTCAGAATTCTCCCCCACAATCCACCCTGTGTGACCCCCAAACCAGAGCAGCTATCCAGGCTAGTTCCATATGGGGTGGCTGCCCTGACTCCCCCACCACACTAGGGACCAAAGGGGCATTGAGCGGGGCTAATCAAGACACTACTAGGCGACAGTTCCCCAACAGAGGTTATTTTGGAGGGGACTGGGGGTGATTCTGGGGTGCAGGGACTTTAGTGATGGAGGAGACAAGCAGACCCAGCTGGGGGAGGGGGGGGGGGATTGGCATGCGGACCCAGGCATCCCGTCCTGGGGGAATTAGCATGAACTGTGGGATCCAGGGGACCCAGGCATCCGGAGCTGGAAGGCAAATCACAAGCACCCAGCTCAATGGTGTCCCTATTGAATGGTATGTCCTGGGGGAGGGGCTGTTAATTGGGGGTGACTTTGGAGCCTGGTGGTTGTGGGGTCAATTACTCCTGGGGGGCAGGAAAAGGTTTCATAAGGGGGGGTATATTTTTGTAGATGATTTTGCTTTTGTATGGGTGGGCTAGGGACTGGGGGCCAGGAGGGGGCGAGGTGGGGCCCTGCAGGACTACTTTGTGGATGATTGTAGCGAAAATTGTGTTATTAATTAACGGATTAAACAATGATCTGAGACGCTGTTGGTGCAAAGTCTGTATGTACTGGAGGAGGGGAGTGGTACCCCATGGACAGCAGGGGGCATGGAGCGACCACCTCACTGCCTGCTTCATCAGGATCTGCTCCTGGCTCCTAACCTCCGAGCAGGGAGAGAACCCAGGAGTCCTGGCTCCCAGCCCCCCGTGCTCTGACCCACCAGCCCCCACTCCCCTCCCAGAGCCGGGAGAGAACCCAGGAGTCCTGGCTCCCAGCTCCCCCTGCTCTAACCCATCAGCCCCCACTCCCCTCCGAGAGCTGGCAGAGAACCCAGGAGTCCTGGCTCCCAGCCC
>NC_133780.1:246297-250178 GCF_003597395.2 Chelonoidis abingdonii | reverse complement strand
CCCCATTTCTGACCCTAGTTTCCCCCATGGCAGGCAGGGGGGGCAGCGGGATTGGTATAGGTATCTACAGGGGATGTTTCTGGGGGTCCCTACAGGGGTTCTGGGTCCCCCCCACCCCAATTCTGACCCTGGTTCCCCCCATGGCAGGTGGGGGCAGCGGGATTGGCCGCGCTGTCTGTGCCCGGCTGGCCAAGGAAGGGGCGCATGTGGCCGTGGCTGACCAGAATGAAGCGGGGGCTGCAGAGACAGTGCGGGGGCTGCCACGGGAGGAGTCCGGCCAGGAGCACGAGGCGTTTGGGGTAGATGTCAGCTCAGCCCAGAGCGTGGGGGAGCTCATGGCTCGGATCCAGGTAACGAGGATGGAGAAAACCCAGGAGTCCGGGCTCCCCCCACTGTAACCAATGGATTCCTCTCCCCTCCAGAGAACCCAGGAGTCTTGGCTCCCACCCCACCACTCTAACCACTAGGCCCTCCCTGAGACCCCAGTTGTCCTGACACCCCCCTCTCACTCACACACACACACACACACACTAACCACGAGGCACCACTGGCCTCCGGGAGAACCCAGGCCCCCTGACCCCTTCCCCTGCCACCCCACTCTAAGCACAAGCCCCCACTAGCCTCTGGGAGAACCCAGGCCCCCTGACCCCCTGCTGTCCCCAGGCCCGGTTCTCCACCCCGCCCCGGGTCTGCGTGAGCTGCGCCGGGATCACCATGGACGAGTTCCTGCTCAAGCAGACAGAGGCTGCATTCAACAAGGTGCTCCAAGTCAACCTCAAGGTACATGGTTTCTGGATGGGGGTAGGGCAGAACCCCCCCTGCTGGAGCCCCCCCAGCTAACTTACCCCCCCTCTCCCCAGGGAACCTTCCTGGTCACCCAGGCTGTGGCGCGGGGACTGGTGGAGAGCGGAGCCCCAGGGGGGTCCATCATCAACATGGGCAGCATCGTGGGCAAGGTGAGAGCGGCGAGCTTCCTTGGGGCAGTGTCCTGGGGGGATAGCGGGGGCTGTGAGCTTCCTCAGGGCAGTGTCCTGGGGGGATAATAGGAGCTGTGAACTTCCCTAGAGCAGTGCTATGGGGGGATAATAAGGGCTGTCAGCTTTCCTGGAGAAGTGCCCTGGGGGGATAATAGGGGCTGTGAGCTTCCCTGGAGCAGTGCCCTGTACTCACATGTCCCTCTCCCTGACAGGTGGGGAACCTGGGGCAGGTGAGCTATGCAGCGTCCAAGGCTGGTGTGGAAGGGCTAACCAAGACCGCTGCCAAAGAGCTGGCCAGGTGGGGCTGGGCACTCCAAATGGCAGGGGGGCAGCCTGGGGTGGGGACTGCAGGGCGGCAAGGGGGCAGGCTGAAGGGAGGAGGGCAGGGCAGCCTGGGGGAGGGACTGCAGGGTGGCAAGGGGGCAGGCTGAAGGGAGGAGGGCAGGGCAGGCTGGGGGGGGACTACAGGGCGGCAAGGGGGCAGGCTGAAGGGAGGAGGGCAGGGCAGGCTGGGGAGGGACTGCAGGGCAGTAAGGGGGCAGGCTGAAGGGAGGAGGGTGGGGCAGGCTGGGGGGGACTGCGGGATAGGCTGGGGATACAGGCTGGGTGGTGCAGCTGGGGGGCAGGCTGAGGCGGCCTGGGAAAAGTAGGGCAAATCATGGGTAGGGTGCCAGGCTGTGGGGCAGGGAATGGTGTGGGGGGCTATGCTGGGAAGATGGGGGGCTGGGGCTTAGGCTGGGGTGGAGGTTTGGGGGGCATAGTTGGGAGCAGCTGGCTGTTGGGGGGAAGCAGGCCAGGGGGAGCTGTGGTGACCAGGGAGGGGGGCTGCCCTCTCCCCCGTGGTCCCCCCCACAGGTTCGGGATCCGTTGTAACGTGGTGCTTCCTGGGTTCATCGCCACCCCTATGACGGACAAGGTGCCTCCCAAAGTGCTGCAGAAGGTAACACTGGAGGGGCTGGGCCCCATAACTCCCCGCCCCCTCCCTTCAGAGAACCTGCCCTGTATTACCCTGAGCCCCACAGCCGCCTCTGCCTTGTATCCGTCTCCCCCTGGGCTTCACAACCCCTCTCTGCCCCATATCCCCCCGCCTCACAACCCCCCTGACCCATATTCCCCTCAGCCCCATAGTCCCCCTCTACCCCGTTATCCACGAGCACAGCCCACGTTTTCCTCTGAAGAACCTGCCCCATATTCCCCCATCACCCTGGCCCCCACAGGCCCCTCTGTCCCATACCTCCCCCAGTGCCCTCCTCCCCACTGAGCCCGACAATCTCTCTGCTCCCCTTATTCCTGCCCAGTACCCCCCATTGCTCCACAGCCTAGGGGATGGGGGATATTGGGGCTGTGAGCTTCCTCAGAGCAGTGCTCTGGACAGAGCTATCTCGGACTGTGAGCTTCCTCAGAGTGGTGCATGGGGCGGGGGGGCACTATCTCCCCTGAGGCTCCCAGCCCATAACCCCTTATTACCCCCTCCCCCCTGCAACTCCTCTCCTTCCCTTCCCTGCCCCAGGTTCCCCCCTTTCCCCTGGGGTGCAGGGGGGCTCCATGCTCACCAGTCATCTCTGACCCCTCCCCTCCCGCTGCTCAGTTTGCAGGAATGGTGCCGTTGGGACGACTTGGGGACCCCAAAGGTGAGACCCCCTGGCTCAGGGTTCCCTGTGTAGGGGGGGCTGGATCTGCTGGGCGTGGGGAGGAGTGGTGTGGGACACAGTTCTGGGGGGTGCATGTATAGATTGGGGTACTGGGGGGATCGGGGCTGTGCACACTGATTTGGCGTGTTGCACAGAAGGCTCCCCATTAGGGAAGGGGCTGTGGCCCCCACACATGCAGCTGTTACTGACCCGCCCCCCTTCCGCCCCCAGAGGTTGCTGATGTCTGCGTCTTCCTGGCCTCAGAGGAGAGTCGCTACATAACAGGGGCCAGTGTGGAGGTGACAGGTATGGGAGTGGGGCAGGAGCCAGGACTCCTGGGTCCTATCCCAGCTCTGGGAGGGGAGTGAGGCCGGTAGGTTAGAGCAGGGAAGGCTGGGAGCCAGGACTCCTGGGTTCTCTCCCAGCTCGGGGAGGGGCGTGGGGGCTGGTGAGGTAGAGACCAACCAGGAGGGCGGGAGGATGGGGTGAGAGACAGGGATACGGGGTGCTTGGGAGTAGGGGCAGGGGTGGGGGGAAAGCGGGAGGAACAGAGAGACCGGGGAGCGGGGGGAGACAGTTGGGGGCTCCCTCATTCTCTCTCTGTCGCAGGGGGTCTCTTTCTCTGATGGATCTGCCTCTGGACACACGCCCACAAGTGCCTCTGTGAGCTGCCCCCGGGAAGCCCCTGGCCCTGCAGGATCTGGGGAGCGGAGCTGAGTTGGAGGGGTCCGGGGCAGCGTATTAAAATAAAACACTGATTGTACCAGGCTGAGTCCGTCTCCCAGTCATTTCTTCCTCATGCTCCCGGACTCCTGGGTTCTATCCCCGGCTCTGGGAAAGGAGCAGGGTCTAATGGGTTAGAGCAGGCAGGGGCGCAGCGTGTGGGGCTGCATTAATGAGTGTTTGCAGCCACAGGGGTGGGGGGAGCCTGGGGCTGGGGAAAAAGGGAGGGACTGGGACAGGTGGGAGGCAGGGATTTGGGGCCTGGGGGTATAAAAACTCGGGTGAGGGGAGGAGTGGGGATACTGGGGAGGGGGCTGTAGGATTAGAGTACTATGGGGAGGTGGAGGCAGAGAGTGGGGGCCTGTGGGGGAGGGGAAGAGGTTTGCGGGCAACGTGAATTAAGGGGTTGTGGGGACGAGGGGCAGAGAGATTGTCGGGCTCAGTGGGGAGGAGGGCACTGGGGGAGGTATGGGACAGAGGGGCCTGTGGGGGCCAGGGTGATGGGGGAATATGGGGCAGGTTCTTCAGAGGAAAACGTGGGCTGTGCTCG
>NC_133780.1:233885-244181 GCF_003597395.2 Chelonoidis abingdonii | reverse complement strand
GGGGGGGGGGGGGGGTTTTGGGGGGCTGGTTTTGGGGAGGGGAGGGGGCTGTGTCCCACACGCTTCCCTCCTGCTTGAAGCCGCCGCCCCCTTGTCTCGGCGGGGCGGGCGGTGGGGGGGTCGCTGGGGGAAGATGCCTCCTATTCATGGCCCCATCTCTCAGGGCAACGGCCGGGGGCGGGGGAGCCGCACACAAAGGGGGCAGAGGGGAGGGAGGGACTCTCGTGTGTCAGAGCCAGTGGGGGGGGCTTTGGGGGTCTGAGCCCTTCTCCCCCCGTCTGAGCCCTAATCTGGGGGGCTGAGCCCCTGGCCCTGCCCCCCAGGTGAGCTGGGGATCTTTGCCCCTCTGGGGGGCTGAGCCCCTCGCCCTGCCCCCCAAGTGAGCTAGAGCTGGTGGTCTCTGCCCCTCGGGGGGGGGTCTGAACCCATGGCCCTGCCCCCCAAGTGAGCTGGAGCTGGGGGTTTCTGCCCCTCTGGGGGGCTGAGCCCCTCACCCTGACCCCCAAGTGAGCTGGGAGCTGGGGGTCTCTGCCCCTCTGGGGGTGTCTGAGCCCCTGGCCCTGCCCCCGAAGTGAGCTGGGGGTCTCTGCTCCTCTGGGGAGCTGAGCCCTTCGCCCTGACCTCCAAGTGAGCTGGGAGCCGAGGGTCTCTTCCCCTCTGGGGGGGTCTGAGCCCCTGGCCCTGCCCCCCAAGTGAGGTAGAGTTGGGGGTCTCTGCCCCTCTGGGGTGGTCTGAGCCCCCGCCCCACCGCCCTGGGTGGCTGCTGGGCCAGGGGGCGGCGGGGGACACACACCGCGCCCCATAGGGAAGGGGGCGGACCCATTCCCATTCAGGCAGCTTCCCCCGAGCCTATTCAGCCGGCCGGAGGGTCCCCCGCCCCCTCCCCCTCCTACCTATTGTGGCCCAGCTGCCTGGCCCCTCGGGGGGGTTGCGGGGGGGGTCCGGCTGGAGCCTGCCCCAGCTCACACACCCAGGACAGAGCCGGCGCACAGAGCCCAGGACGGGGTTCGGGGAGGGATGGGGGGATCTGTCCGCCCCCCATGGGGAATGAGTGGAGGGAGATGGGGGGCAGTACCCCCTCTTAGCTGCTATGGAAGTGGCCGGTGGGAGAAAACCAGACACCCCATCTCGGGGGGGGTCTCGGCCAGAGCCCCCAGGGGAGAGGGAGCCGGTGGACAGGGGCTGAGGGATCCAGAGGGGGCAGGAATAGGCGACAGGATGGGTGCTGGGGGGGATTTGGGGCTGGAGGTCTGAGGCTGTCGGGGGAGGGGACTGGATTTGGGGCTGGGAGCGGTAATGGAGCTGCAGAGGTTTGTGGGGGGATTTGGGGGTGGGGGAGCAGGAATGGGGCTGTGAGGGGGCTGGGACACAGGAGAAGGGAGTGGTCAGGGTAGGGTATAGGGATGGGGGAGCAGGACGGGAGTAGTGAGCAGGGAAGTGGGGGTAGGAATAGGGGGCTGGATTGGGAGGGATTTGAGGGGGCAGGAAGGGAAGCAGGAATTAACCTCTTTTCTCCCTCCCCATGAGGCGGAATTTAGGAAGGCGACAGGTGGAGTTTGCCCACCCCAGCACACACTGACCCCAATGGGGGGAACTGGTGTCAAACCTCCGCCCCTCCAACCCCCCACGGCTGCCCTGGAACGGATGGCCAGCCGGACAGCCAGGGACTTTGCAAAACCTTCCGCTTTGTATTTGATGAGGAAACACCCCCAGCTCCTGGGGGTGGGAGTTGGGGGGCTGGGGGCAGGAGTGGGGGGCCGGGGGAGGTCTGTCTAGCTGTCTCTCCCCACCTGTTTCTAGGCGGGTGTTGCTGCAGGGGGGTGGGGTGGGGTGGAGAAGCTTGTGTTAGCTTGTGGGTTTGTTAGCTCCGGTATGTTCTGGGTTGTGTCAGCTGGGGGAAGGGCCTGCATGTTAACATGCGTGTCACACATGTGGCAGTCGGGCTGGCTGGGTTAACGTGTGGGAGCCTGCGTCACCATGTGTGTTTAGCAGACAGGCTGTTGGGCGTTCCATGTCTCTGGGTGGGGATGGCTGTACATTACACATGCCAGCACATGTGTCTGTGTGTTTGGGGTAGTGTGAGGGCTGGTGGGGGTCCCCATGTGTCTGGGTGTGTGTGTGCGGTGCATTAGCATGTAGGATGTCGGGTGTCCTCTGTGTTATTGGGAGGGCTGCAAGGTGTCCTGTGTGTCTCATGTGGTAGCATGTGTACATGCCTGTGTTATTGTGTAGGAGTCAGGTCTCTGACACACTGAGAGCTTTGCGGTGTCTGTGTCCATGTGTGTTGCATGAGGGTTGTGACGTGCACTGCACACTAGTGTGTAGGATTTACAGTGTTTGTGTGTTAGCGTGTTGCTTGAGGGTATCCTGTGTGTTACCATGTCTTGAGGTGTGTTAGTGTGTGTCAGGCATGTGGGATGGAGGGGTTCTGCATATTAGCATGTCAGCTGTAAGATGTCCTGAGTGCTAGCACATGACATGCTTTATCCAGGGGAATTCCCCATGGGACCTCTCAGCACTCAATGGGGGGAGAACTGACCCCCTGGGGACCCCCCCTGTCCTGGGACCGTCCCAAGGGACTATTCTGAGCTGGTTTGTCTCAGACACTCACACACCAGTCCATGTCCCGTGTCTGGGTGCCAGGGATTGGGGTCCACAAGGTGAGTTCCCTGCTTTCCTTAAGAGTGTGTGTGTGTGTGTGTGTGTGTGTGTGTGTGTGTGTGTGTGTGTTAGGAGGTAACGGGTGAGTTCCTGAGGTCACACATGTGAATTCCTGGGATTATCCATGTGTGCTCACAAGATATTTGGGTTCATATGTGGGACCCAGGTCAGAATGGTTATTGAGCTCAGGTGGGCATGTGTCAGCCGTGTGTGTGTGTGCGCGCGCGCGTGCGTGCACCTCCACACTTACTTTCATGTGTGTAAAGGATCATGTATGTGAGATCACATGTACTGACAGCACAGCTCACACTTGTGTGAAGCCACGTGCAGATCACATGTGAAGCAGATGCCATGTTTAATGGTGAGCTCATGTGTGTTTACAAGAACACATGAATTGATGTTTATTTCTGATCAGACAGTGTTGGATCACGTTTATCTGTGAGTTCATGCATGTCTGCATTCGAGTTCTTGTGAAGTCACATTGACACTTGTGCAATTCCATGTGCACTCATGTCAGACGCTGTGCTGCTTGTGAGCTCGGGTGTGTTGGAGGTCATGTGGCTTTGTATAGGAGCTCACAGTTGTGCCAGACAATGTATGTGAGTTTGTGTGTGTTAATTAGCCTTGTTCATAAGTCTGTGAGCTCAGCTGTGGTCAGTTTATATCACATGCGTATGTGAACTCACGTGAATGAGCTCACGTGTTTGAAGAGCTCCTACATGCAAGAGCATGTTTGAGTTCATGTGTGTTTGTGGTCATGTAGGCACATGCATGTTGGTGGTGAGCTCACGTGTTTACATCATGGTTCATGGTTATTTTTTATTTCATGACTTTGCCACACAAGGTCACTTTTTTGTTTGGTTGGTTTTGGTTCATGGATGGCATGAGGGCATATATGTGAGTTAACAAAGGTTTGCATCAGAATTCACACCTGTGAGTGCATGTTACCCATGATTCCATGTGTGTTTGGACCAGATCCCATGTGTCAGTTCCTATGTTTGAGTTTACACATATGACAGCTCACATGTATAGTTGTGAGTTAACACCTGTTTGCATAACAGCTCATGACTGTCATGTTCAAATGGACACATATTCATGCCAGGGATCACATGCGTGTGAGTGTGCGGATTTATGTGCATTTGTAGCCAATCATGTATATGATGTCTCATGACAAGAATCACATGCGTTGGTTCCCCTGTTTGCACATATAGAGTCACGTTTAGACAACTCTGTTGACAACAGAGTTCACTTTTGTATCAGACTCATTTATTGTGGGTTCGTGTATGTTTGCATCAGGCACTGTGTGTGTGTTCACATATATGCTTGTGTATGGTGTGTGATGCGTGTGTGTGATCGTGTGTGATGACGTGTATGATTATATAGTGTGTCTGAATTCACGTGTTTGCATCACAGCTCACCCATGTGCAAGTCTATGGGTTTCCAACCCAGTTCAGATGTGTAATGTGACACGTGTGAGCTGGCATGTTTGCATAATGGCTTATACATATGATATTATGTCTGAGTTCACATTGATCTGAACTCCAGATCACACCTGTTCCAGCCCAAATGCTTATCAGCATGTTGTCGTCCTGAGTTGGTCTCGCTGCTCATGGGAGGTGACGTGTGTGAATCGTTCCTTCACGGTGTCATTCACACCCCTCCCTGCGCTGTGGCTGCCCCCACATATCCCCCAGCCCCTGGCTCTGCCTGCGGCCTGCACTGAACGCCGGCTCCTGATTGTCCAAACGCAATTCTTGTGTCTGTGCCCAAGAATTGAGTGTGGACGTCGTGAGCCGGGGTTTCCTATCGACACCTGGCGGAGATGGGGAGGCATGACCCCCCACAGCCTGGGGGAATGGGGCCTTTCCCCTCTAGGGGGCGCTGGCTCTGATCTGGCCCCAGGGCAAGGAGTGGCTGGCTCGGGGGAGGGGGAATGGGGCAGGGGCCTGTCCCCTCTAGGGCACGTCAGCTCCCACCTGGCCCAGGGTGGGGACTGGCTGGCTTGGGGGGGCAGGGAATGGGGCAGGGGCCTGTCCCCTCTAGGGGGTGCTGGCTCTGATCTGGCCCCAGGGCAGGGAGTGGCTGGCTCGGGGGGGCAGGGAATGGGGCAGGGACCTGTCCCCTCTAGGGGGCGCTGGCTCTGATCTGGCCCCAGGGCAGGGACTGGCTGACTCACGGGGGCAGGGCGGGTGATTCTCCCCTTCCAACCTCTCTCATTCATCAACCCCAAACTTGTCAGCCTCTATGACCTCTGGCCTTTGACCCCCATCTCGTTATCTCCTTATCTCTATGGAGCACAGTGGCCAAGCTTGGTAGGTGGCAACCCATAACCTGGGGATTATCCCGCCCCACCTTCACCATTTGAAAACTGATTGGCCCAGGGGTAGGGGTGCAAATACAGGTGCAAATGATTGGTTGGCAGATGGCAGGGAATATAGACAGCGCCCTCTGATTGGCTGCTAGGGAAGGTCACAAACCCACTGGCTGAATGTACTTGCCAGCTCCCTCCCCCTCCCCTTTCTGGTTGGACAAGAGGTGGGGAGATATGGATTTGTCATGACCTGATTGGCCAGTGGTGTGATGGCGACACCCCTTGATTGGCTGACAGGTGGGGGCAGGCAGGTGGCTCAGGTTTTGGGGTACAGGGCCCCCCAAAGTGTTAAGGGGCCATTTCTTGGGCCTCTAGGGGGCAGGGCCTGAGAGCAGAGCCCAGGGCAGAGGGAGGCCAGGGGAGACCCCGGGTTGGGGTTACAGGGCAGTGAGGAGAGGGGGTGGGGCTCTGCCTGTGTCTGGTGTGAGCCCCTCCCAACGCCAATGCTAGCGCTAACTCCCCCACCCCCGCTCCAGCCCATAATCCTCCGGGCCCTTTCACGGGGCACAATGGGCGCGCGGGGGGGGGCTGCAGCCTGTGTGGTCCCAGCCCCATTCAAAGGCCTGGCAGAGACACCCGGAGCAGCCACCGCTCCCGCCCACCCCCACCCCCTTTCCTAGCCAGCCCCCCACAGCAAACACCGAGCCACTGTCCCCAGGGCGGTGAATGGGGGGGGTCAGGTCAGGAGACTGGGGGTGAGAGAGACATGTGGCGGGAAGGGGGCATTGGCAGGGGACCCTCCCACCTGCTTTCACCCCATCTGCACTCCTGAGCCCCCGACCCCCCCAGTCTCCTTCAATTCCAACCCGGCCCCCTGCTAGCCCAGCCCTGGGCTCCCCTGCCCCCCCCAGCACTGCCAGTGCCCCTCACTCTCAACCTGCAGCCCCCCCAGCTCCCAAGTTCTGGGGTCACCCTGATGGAGTTGTTGGGGGGGGGCTAATGGCAGGTAAATCACACGTGGGGGGGACAGTGAGGGGGGTCCTGCAGCTACAGGGAATAGACTCTGAGGTCTCTGTCTCAGGGGGCTGGGGGTCCCGTTCTAGGGGGTTAAGCTCTGCCTAGTGTGAGGGGTCAGGGGGGCAGGGTCTTTCTCTCTGGGGGAGGAGGGGAGGGACGGGGGGGTTGCTGGGATTCTCTGTCTTCGGGGGGTTCAGAAGGTCTTGGGGGGTCTCTTTGGGAGGGGCCGTGAGGCGCAGTAAAGGGCCTGGGGGGCTCGTCTTTCTGGGGGAGGGCCGTGGGCTCATTAAGGGGGTGGGGTCTCTGTCTCAGGTGGTCTTCCGGGGGTCTTTGGGGGTTCTCTCTGGGGAGGGCATGAGGGTCGCAGGTAAGGGGCGGGGGGTGGTTCTCTCTGGGGAGGGCCGGTGAGGGGTCGCAGTAGTGGGACCGGGGGTGAGCGTCTCTTCTGGGGGAGGGGGCGTGTGGGCTCAATTAAAGGGATGGCGTGAGGTCTCTGTCTCGGGGGTCTCTCCAGATGGTCTTGCGGTCTCTCTGGGGGGGAGGGGCCGTGAGGGGTCGCAGAGTAAGGGGGCCTGGGGGCGTCTCTCTGGGGGAGGGGCGTGAGGGTCGGCCGTTAAGGGGCCTGGGGGGTCCTCTGGGGGGGAAAAATGGGGGCCGTGGAGGGTCGCAGTAAGGGGCGGTGGGGTCTCTCTGGTGGGGGGGCCGTGGGGCTCATTAAGGGGGCTGGGGGTCTCTGTCTCGGGGGTTCCCAGAGGGTTTTGGGAGGCACTTGGGGGAGGGGCCGTGGGGGCTCATTAAGGGGGGCGGGAGTTCTGTCTCGGGGTGGTCACTTCCGATTGGTTCTTAGCCGGTCTCTCTGGGGGAGGGGCCTGGGGTTCGCAGTAAGGGGCCGGGGGGGGGGTCTCTCTGGGGAGGGGCCATGGGATCCATTAAGGGGGGCTGGGGTCTCTGTCTCGGGGGGTCTTCCAGAGGGTCTTGCGGTGGGTCTCTCTGGGGAGGGGCCGTGAGGGTCACAGTAGGGGGGCCTGGGGGGGGGTCCTCTCTGGAGGGCCGTGCAGGGTCGCAGTAAGGGGCTGGCTGGGGTCTCTCTGGGGAGGGGCCAGTGAGGTCGCAGCTAAGTGGCCGGGATGGGGTTCTCTCTGGGGGAGGGCCGTGGGGGCTCATTAGGGGCTTCAGGGGGGTCTTGTCTTGGGGGTCTCTCCAGGGGTCTTGCAGGGTCTCTCTTGGGGAGGGGCGTTAGGGTCGCAGTAAGTGGGGCGTTGCGGGGGGGTCTCTCTTGGGGGAGAGGCCTGAGGTCGCTCGTAAGGGGTGGGCTGGGGTTCTCTCGTGGGGAGGTGCCGTGCGGGTCGCAGAGTTAAGGGGCTGGGGGGGCTCTCTGGGGAGGGGCCTTGTTGAGGTGCGCGATAAGGGGGCCGGATTGGGGTCTCTCTGGGGCAGGGGCCGTGGGCTCATTAGGGGGGGATGGGGGTCTCTGTCTCGGGGCGGTCTCTCCAGAGGGTCTTGCAGGAGTCTCTCTGGGGGGGGCGTGAGGGTCGCAGTAAGGGTGCCTGCGGGGGTGTCTCTCTGGGGGAGGGGCCGTAGGGGCTCGATTAAGGGGACGTTGGGGGTCTCTGTCTCGGGGGGTCTCTCCAGAGGGTCTGCGGGGTCTCTCTGGGGAGGGCCATGAGGGTCGCAGTAAGGGCCTGGGGGGGGGTCTCTCTGTGAGGGGCGCGTGAGCGTCGCGAGTAAGGGGGCCTGGGCAGGTCTCTCTGGGGAGGAGCGTGAGGTCGCAGAAGGGCCGGGATTGGGTCTCTCTGGGGGGGGGGCCGTGAGGGGCTATAAGGGGGGCTGGACGGGGTCTCTGTCTCGGGGGTCTCTTCCAGAGGGTCTTGCGGAGTCTCTTGGGGGAGGGCCGTGGTATGGACGCAGTAAGGGGGCCTTGGCGGGGTCTCTCTGGGGGAGGGCCGTGAGTAGGTCGCAGTAAGGGGGCCCCGGATGGGGTCTCTTGGCGGGAGGTGCCGTGGGGCTCGATTAAGGGGGGTTGGGGGGTCTCTGTCTCGGGGGTCCTCTCCAGGGTCTTGCAGGCGTCCAGTGGTCTCTCTGGGGATGGGGCCGTGAGGTCGCAGTAAGGGGACCTGGGGGCTCCTGGGGAGGGGCGTGGGGCTCTATTAAGGGGGGTTGGGGGGTTCCTGTCTCGGGGGTCTCTCCAGCAGGGTCTTGCGGGTCTCTCTGGGGGAGGAGGCCATTGAGGGTCACAGTAAGGGGGTCTGCGGGGGGGGTTCTCTCTGGGAGGGCCGTGAGGTCGAGTAAGGGGGCTGGCTGGGGTCTCCTCTGGGGAGGGGCGGAGGGTCGCCAGTAAGGGGGCCTGGGGGGTCTCTCTGGGGGAGGGGCCGTGAGGGTCGCAGTAAGGGGGCCGGAATGTTGGGTCTCTCTGGGGGAGGGGCCGTGGTGGTGCTCATTTAGGGGGTGGGGGTCTCCTGTCTCGGGTCTCTCCAGAGGTTCTTGCGGGGTCTTCTGGGGGAGGGGCCGTCGAGGGTCGCTAGTAAAGGGGGCCTGCGGGGTCTTCTCTGGGGGACGGGGCCGTGGGGGGGGTCTCCGTCTCTGGGGGGGAATTCCCCGTGGATCCCCGCCGCCCGCTTGCTTCGGGAAGGGGGCGTGTCGTCGGGCGGGTGACATTCACCGGCGGGTGGGCGGGGCGGTGCTTGACGTCACGGGGAGGCAGGGGAGGAAGTTGACGTCTCTGCTTGGAGGTGGAGGGCCCCGCCCCCCCTGAAAGGTGAAGGATGGAAAAAAACGATCTGTTTGTGTGTCGGACCGGAGAGTCGGTGAGGGGGGCTGGAGCTGGGGGTATCCTGGGGGGCTGGGAGAATGGGGGACCCTTGCAGCTGGCGGGTATCCTGGGGGCTGGCGGAATGGGGGAGGCCTGGAAGCTGGGGGGGGCCCTGTGCGGAGAGCTGCAGCTGGTGGATCTGGGGGGCTGGGAGTGGGAGGGGACCTGCAGCTGGGGGGATCCTGGGGGTGCTGGGACTGGGGACCCTGCAGGCTGGGGGTCGCTGGAGCTTGGGAGCCTGGGGGGCTGGGAATGGGGATGGCCCTGCAGCTGGTGGTTCTCTGGGGGGGTGGGAGTGTGGGGGGAAACCCTGCAGCTGGTGGTCCTGGGGGCCTGGGAAATGGGGGGACCCTGCAGCTGGTTGGATCCTGGGGGGCTGGATGTGGCGGGACCCATGCACTGGTGGATTCCTGGGGGGCTGGGAGTGGGGGCCCTGCAACTGGGTGGATCCTGGGGGCCGTGGAATGGGGGGGACCCTGCAGCTGGGGGTATCCTGGGGGCTGGGGTGGGGGGGGCCTGCAGCTGGGGGTTTCATGGGGGGCTGGCATGGGGGCTGCAAGCTGGTGGATCCTGGGCTGGGAATGGAGGGACTCTGCAGCTGGTGGATCCTGGGGGGTCTGGGAATGGGGGGCCCTGCAGTGGGGTATCCTGGGGGGCTGGGAATGGGGGACCTGCAGCTGGGGGTTATCCTGGGGGCTGGGAGTGGGGGGGACCCTGCAGCTGGAGTATCCTGGGGGCTGGGAAGGGGGGACCCTGCAAGCTGGGGTATCCTGGGCGCTCTGGGAGTGAGGGGATCTGCAGCTGGTATGAATCCTGGGGACTGGGAGTGGGGGGGGCGACCCTGCAGCTGGTATATCCTGGGAGCTGGGAATGGGGGGACCCTGCAGCTGGGGGTATCCTGGGGGGCTGGAGATGGGGGGGACCCTGAGCTGGTAGATCCTGGGGAGCTGGGGATGGGGGGACCCTGCAGCTGGGGTATCTGGAGGCTGGGAAATGGTGGACCCTTGCAGCTGGGGGTTCTGGGGGGGGCTGTGAAGGGGTGCGACCCTGCAGCTGGGGGGGATCCTGGGGCTGGGATGGGGGACCCTGGCAGTGGTGGTATCCTGGGGAGGTTGGGAGTTGGGGGGACCTGCAAGCTGGGGTATCCGGGGGGCTGGGAGTGGGGGGGGACCCTGCGTTGGTAGAGTCCTGGGGTGCTGGAAATGGGGGGGACCTTGCAGGTCTGGGGGGTCCTGGGGGGCTTTGGAAGGGGCCTGGAGCTGGGGGGGCCTGGGGGGTGGGAATTGGGGAGCCTGTACCTGGGGAGCTGGAATTGGAAGGGACCCTGCAGCTGGGGATCCTTGAGGGGCTGGGAATGGATGGAACCTTGACACCTGGGGGTCCTGAGGGCTGGAATGGGAGGGACCCTGCAGCTGGGGATTCTGGGGGGTGGGAAATGGGGCGGGACCCTGGGCAGCTGGTCGATCCTGGGGCTGGGAATGGGGGGGACCCATGCAGA
>NC_133780.1:223967-233339 GCF_003597395.2 Chelonoidis abingdonii | reverse complement strand
ACCCTGCAGCTGGGGGTATCCTGGAGGCTGGGAAGGGGGTGGGACCCTGCAGCTGGGGGGGATCCTGGGGGGCTGAGAATCAGGGGGGACCCTGCAGCTGAGGAGGTTCTGAGGGGGGGGTGGGAATGGCGGGGACCCTCTAGCTGGACAAGCCCTGGAGGGGGAGCTGGGAATTGGGGGAAAACCCTGTGACTTGAGGAGGGGCAGTTCCATCTCAGGGGACCCTGGGGGCGGGGATATGGGGGAAAAGTGGGAGGCTCAAGGGGCAGCCCCTGGGGAGCTTGGTGTATGTGGGGGGCTTCCTGGGTATCCCCAGCTTTGGCTGCTCCCCATTAATCTGTCGTGTCCCCCCCCAGCTCCCCTCCCCTCAGCCCCCACCACCATGGCGACCCCGGCCAACGCTCAGAGTGCCAGCAAGACCTGGGAGCTGAGTCTGTATGAACTGCACCGGACCCCCCAGGTGAGACACATGAAGGGGGGACGAGGGCGGGGATAACAGCCTTGGAGGGAGGGGATTGGATGGATCCATTGGTTTGATTTGGTAGGGTAGGGGTATGAGGACAGAAGGCTGGGCTGCGTGGGGGAACACCAAAGTGGGAGGTGGGGCTGGGGGGACGCCAGGCTGTAAGGGTGGGGGCCTGGTCTGTGGGTGCCTGGGCTCTGACACCCCCCCACCCCCCGGCAGGAGGCCATCATGGACAGCACAGAGATCGCGGTGTCCCCGCGCAGCCTGCACAGCGAGCTGATGTGCCCCATCTGCCTGGACATGCTGAAGAACACCATGACCACCAAGGAGTGTCTGCACCGCTTCTGCTCCGACTGCATCGTCACTGCCCTGCGCAGCGGGTATGGGAGGGCAGGGCATGGGGGGCAGTGGGGAAAGACGGAAGGGAAGGAGGTGTCTTGGGGAAGGGATGAGGGCCGCCTGGAAGTGTGTCAGAGAAGGCCTGGAGTTGGGGGGGGGGGGTTGCTGGAGGGCGCATTGAGTTGCTGGGTGGGTCGGAGGGTCGCTGGAGGGTGTATTAGGTGGGGGGTGGCTGTGGGGGTGGTTGCTGGACAGTGCATTGGGTGGGGGGCGGCTGGGTGGGTTGGGGCTCATTGGGGAGTGTATTGGGTTGGGGGTGGCTGCGGGAGTGGTTGCTGGACAGCGCATCGGGTAGGGGGTGGATGCAGGGGGCAGCTGGGGAAGGGCCGGGTGGGTTGGGGGAATCACTGGGGGGTTTATTGGGTGGGGAGTGGCTGCAGAGGGCGAACGGGGAAGGGCTGGGCGGGTCGGAGGGTTACTGGGGCATATCGGGTGGGGGGCAGACAGGGAAGGGTCAGGGGGGCCCATGCCCAGGATAACCCCCCCTCGGTGCAGGAACAAGGAGTGCCCCACCTGCCGGAAGAAGCTGGTCTCCAAGCGTTCGCTCCGCCCCGACCCCAACTTCGACGCCCTCATCTCCAAGATCTACCCGAGCCGGGACGAGTATGAGGCGCACCAGGACCGCGTGCTGGCCAAGCTGAGCCGGCTCCACAACCAGCAGGCGCTCAGCAGCAGCATCGAGGAGGGGCTCCGCATGCAGGCCATGCACAGGTGGGGGGCAGGACCGAGCCATCCGGGGCAGGGGGCGGGGGGGTCTCCCCAGGATCATGGCTGCATTTCACACAGTTGTTGGCAGGGAATTTCCTGGGTTTTTACTGCCCCTTTTTTTGTGCAGAGGAACCAGGGCGTCGCTATAGCAATGCACCCCCTCCTGTCCCTCAGGACCCTCCCTAAATCCCACCCGTTAGCTCTGCCCTCAACGCCCTGCTTTGGGGGGCTGGGGCCAGCTGAGGGGTGTGGCCCTAAGCGACTGCTGCGTCTGTTGGCTCAGTTCGGCATTTCCTGCAGGTTTTGCTGGGAGTTTCCTAATGTTTTCCTCCTTCTGGCTAGTCTCCGCCTCCCCCAGATAACCCCCTCTGCTCCCCCCAACCCAGGGCGCAGCGGGTGCGGAAGCTGCACCAGGAGTCTGACAACACCACGTTCAGCGGGGGGGAGGACAACTGCGACAGCCGCTCCCACCTGAGCAACGCCTCGGCCCCCAGCCACCCCGAGGCTGGTCCCAGCCGCAAGCGCTCACGCGCCTCCGACGACTCGGGGCCCGAGCCCGACCCTGAGACCTCTCACGACGGAGGGGGCTGCGGGACCCCCGAGTCGGGCGCTGAGCCGGGCAGCAGCGAGATCGAACTCGTCTTCCGCCCCCACCCCGTGCTGGTGGAGAAAGGGGAATACTCCCAGACCAGGTGAGAGCAGCTGGGGGCCCCTCCATTCCACGATCCCCCCTGAGCCCCCGTGTCCCCCTCCGAGAACCCAGGCTGCTCCCCATGCTGGGGGAAGTGGGAGTTCTCTCAGACCAGGGGAGAGCAGCCTCCAGGGGCCCCTCCATTCTATGATCCCCCCGAGCCAGCTGCAGCAGAGGGGAGAGCCTGGGGACCCCAAGAGTCCAGCACCCCATTGTCACACGCGCCCCCTAGAGCTCTGCCTGCTCTCACCCCATTGCACCTCTCTCAAGTGCAGGCATCAAAGTGACCTGCTCCTCTGTCCCCTCCTCCGGCACTCATACCCCCCTCCCGGCACCCATACTTCCCCCCGGGCCTGGCATTCCCCCTCATCCTGCCCCATGCCCGGCAGGTACGTGAAGACAACAGCTAACGCCACGGTGGACCACCTCTCCAAGTACCTGGCCCTGCGCATCGCGCTGGAGGAGGCGCCGGCCCCTGGCCCCGAGGCCCCCGGCCTGGAGGACGTGAGCGAGAAGCAGTACACGATCTACATCACCACCTCCGGGGGGCCCTTCACGGTATGGGGGCTGGGAGGCAGTGCTGGCCCTACGGCAGTGCTAGGGGTCTGTGCTGTGAGGCAGGGGTAAGCAGGGGGCGCTCTCCCCTGCAGTCAGGGATGGCCTCATTGCAGCACTATGGGGTGGAGAGTGTGGGGGTCAGGGGTCTGCAGGGCGTACTCTCCCCTGAAGTCAGAGATGGGTCCCATTGCAGCACTATGGGGCGGGGACTGTCGGGGTCAGCGGGGGCGCTGTCCCCTGGCAGCCAGGGGTGGCCCCATTGCCACAGTAGGGGGGTGGGGGCTGTGGGCAGCAGGGGGCGCTCCCCCCTCCCACTAACCCCGTCTCCCTGCAGACCCTGAACGGCTCCCTCACCCTGGAGCTGGTGAACGAGAAGTTCTGGAAGGTCACTAAGCCGCTGGAGCTGTACTACGCCCCCACCAAGGAGCAGAAGTAGGGGGGCCCCTCTGACCAGGACTGACCCGTCCCCCCATGGAACTCAGCCTGGCGATCGCCTTGCTGCTGCGCCCCCGTGTACAGCTGCTGGAGCCAGCAGGGCTGGGGCCCAGGCAGGGCCCCCCAAAAGGCTGGAAACATCCCCCCAAGGATGGGGTGCTGCTCCCAGGACAGATGCCTGCCCCTAAGGGGCTGTGTAGGGGCACCCCTAGATTCTGCTTTGTCCCCTCTGCACAGGGGTGCCGCCTGCTGCTTCCCCCATGCTGGGGGTGGGATTTGTTTTGGGGGCTTTTCAAAGTGGTTCTCCTGTTTGTGGCTCATTAAGCAATTTCGGTCTTTGAAGCATCAGCGTCTGAGTCTCTTGGGGTTTGGGGGCAAGGGGAAGGAGCCTGGGCCCCAGCTTCACAGAACTGCTCTGACCCACCAGCCCTCACTCCCCTTCCAGAGCTGGGAGAGAACCCAGGAGTCCTGGCTCCCAGCTCCTGCTGCTCTGACTCAGCAGCCCCCACTCCCCCTTCCAGAGCTGGGAGAGAACCTAGGAGTCCTGGCTCCCAGCCCCCACTCCTCTCCCAGAGCTGGGGAGAGGACCCAGGAGTCCTGACTCCCAGCTCCTGCTGCTCTGACTCAGCAGCCCCCACTCCCTTTCCAGAGCTGGGAGAGAACCCAGGAGTCCTGGCTCCCAGCCTCCCCGCTCTAACCGACCAGCCCCCACTCCTCTCCCAGAGCTGGGGAGAGAACCCAGGAGTCCTGACTCCCAGCTCCTGCTGCGCTGACTCAGCAGCCCCCACTCCCCTTCCAGAGCTGGGAGAGAACCCAGGAGTCCTGGCTCCCCCTCATGTTAGGGAGGGGAGGTACTAGGTGAACTGGACACGCTGGTCTGAGCTGGGGTAGTTCAGGCTGCCGGAGCATGTGTCTGAGCCGGGTACCAGACGCAGGCTCTGATTCCCACCCTATCTCCTCTCTCTGTGCTAGGGCAGGGTGTGTGGGGTCCTCCCTGCTGTTCCCCCACTCCCCACGCCAGGGGTCCCAGACAAACTGGTGAGTAGCAGGGAGTTTATTGTCACTGTACAAAGCCAGATACACACACAAGCCACCTGGAGGGGAGGGAAGAGCCCCACGACACCCACCTGCAGGTCCCTCACCTTCCTCCTCCCTTGTGGGGAGCCACCGCAGGGCAGAAAGGGGTGCTGACATGAGGGGGACGGGTCCCTGCTGCAGCCTGGAGCTGCCCCCCAACCATAGGGGCCCCACAAGCTGGTGGGGAGCACTGGGGTTGGTCTGGTCGCAGTGGGTTACAGCAGCAGGGGGACAAGGATTTTCTACTCCCCACAGTCCACTGGTGAGAGGGGGCACAGACCCCCGTGCCCACACAGGGGAGGGGGCTGTACTGACCCCACCGAGCCCTGGGGCAGGGTTGGGGGCCACGGGGTCCCCTCTCCTAGAAGTTGGGCTTGTGTTTCTTCAGCTCCACCATGAGGTGGTGGATGTTGATGAGCTCGGCGCGGGCCGGCAGGGCGCGCAGGGGCGGCTGCGCCAGCACCTTGTGGAAGCGGTGATAGTACTGGATCAGCTGGGTCAGCACCCCCTGCAGGGGGGAGAGAGTGGGGGAGTCAGAGCCCCTCAGTGCCCCGTGTCCATCCCCCCATGGGCAGTGCTGCCTCCGCCCAGACCTCGGCGATCCCTGTGCTCCAGTCCCCACCACCATACATAATGTCAGTACCGTTACAGCTGCTGGGCCATGTCCTTAGCCCCTCACTGGGGGAGCAGCTGCAGGGTAACAGGGCTCTAAGGAACAGCCCTGAAATGTCTGTAAGGGGGAGCTTGTATCTAGGGGGGTCCTGCCGGGGTCGGTCCTGGCTCCCGTACTAGTCAATAGTTTTACTAATGGCTTAGAGAATGGAGCGGAGATGCTGCTTATCAAATCTGCAGCTGACACCGGGGGGTGGGGGGCAAACAACCCGGACACCTCGGGGAACTGCTCTGAATTCAGTAAAGTGCAAAGTAGGTCCCTGAGGCAGGAGAACAAACAGCTCCAGCCTCGGGCCTAGCTGTCTGGGGGGCTGCTGAGCTGCACTGGGGGTTATGGTGCATCACGCAGAGTGGGAACCAGCCCTGTGCTGCAGCTGGTGTCACGCTGGGCAGTGCTAACAGGTGCCCTGTGTAAGATGCAGGAGGTAACAGTCCCGGAGTGTGTCCAGCACTGGGCCCCGCTGGGGACAAGTGGGAGAGTCCAGAGGAGAACACGTGACAAAGGGTTAGGGACCTGACCTGTGAGGACAGGTTAAAACCACCTGGCTCGGTTAGTCCTGGGGGGAGCCTGAGAGCAGCCTTCAGCTCGGTCCCGGGCAGTTCTAGAGAGGACAGGGGTCGCTTGCTCTCCGTGGCCCCAGCAGGCAGGACATGGAGCAAGGGGTGAGTCCGGCTGGAGATGAGTAAACGTTTTCTAACTCCCCAGGCAGCGAAGCCCTGGACCAGGTGCCGGAGGGAGGCTGAGGCCCCAGACCAGGTGTCAGGGCGGGAGGCTGAGGCTCTGGACCAGGCATCGGGGCGGGAGGGTGAGGCTGAGGCCCTGGACCAGGCCCCACATCTGGGAATCCCCATCCCTGGAGGATTTTCAGGCCAGGTTGGACAAGCTCTCGCGGGGGCTGGGCTGGGTTTCCTTCGCCCGGCCTCAGCACAGGGGGCTGGACTCGGTGGTCTCTGGGGGTCCCTGCCAGCCTCCTGGCTCCGTGATTCGCTCCCTGTCTCACCTGAATGATGCTGGTCCCATTTTTGAAGTTGCTGAAGGATCTCATCACGTCCTGGCTCAGCGATTCCACCGAGGCCTTCCACGTGGTGGAGAATCCGCGCACCAGCTGGGTCACCCGGGCTGGGGAGAGACGGGTCAGTGCCACTGGGGGGAGGGGGGGATGCAGAACCTAGAACCTCCCCTTATCTGGGGAACCCTTTTATAGAAAACCCAGCACCGGGGACAGGCTCAGCCGCCGGCCGAGGGACCCTTGCAGCTCCCCTGCTGGTGTAGCCAGTGGAGCGGTGGAGACAAGGGGGTAGGAACGGGATCCCTGTTTGTCACCCTCCTTGTGTGGGGGGCAGGGGGGTCCCCGTGTCTCACCCTCCTCCCCACGCAGCCGGTCGAGCTGCCCCTTCTCAATGAGTGACTCCGACTCCTTGACGAAGGCAATCATCCCCCCGAACGGGGGCGACAGGATCTCCTCGATGAACTCCTGGGGGGGAGGAGAGAGTCAGCACCGGCCCTGCCCCCCCATCCTCCCCCCACTCCCACCCCCATCCCAGTGCCGGCCCCTGCTCCCCACCCCACCCACTCACACCTCCAGGCCCTGCCCTCTCCCTCCCCCCACTACCACCCCATCCCACCTCAGGCTGCCCCTCTCCCTCCCCCCCACTCCACCCACACAGCGTCCCCCCCAATTTCCTACCCCTAGGTCCCAGGCTTGGATCAGGGCACCCTAGGAAGCTTCCCGCTGGGTGCGGAGACCCCATGTGGACGGGTCCTTGTGGTGGCACCAGGTGGTCAGACCCCTTTCCCCACTCCCCCTCCACACACCCCAAAAAGGGCCATGTGACACATTCTTCAATTCCAAGGCCAGAAGGACAATCGTGACCCCAGGATGGAGCTTGGGCTCAGCTGATTCATCACTGCAGCCCCCCATATCTGTTCTAGACCCCCACCCCCTACTGCGCCCCCTGTCTGTTCCAGAGCCCCGCCCTCACTGTAGCCCCTCATATCTGTTCCAGAGCTCCGCCCCGCAGGTCAGTGCCCCCCGCCTGGACCCACACCCATGCTTTGGCCCTAGCTGTGCGGTGCTTGGGAACTCACCTGGGAGCGGGCTGAAAGCAGCTGCTGGAAGCCCTCCACCTCCTTGCTCTCCTCCACCGCCCGCTCCTGGGGAAGGAATGGGGCAGAGGAGTGACTTGTCAGCCCAGGGCCCTCAGCGCCAAGCTGGGGGGGGGGCGGTGGCAGGGAATGAGGAAGGGGGCGTGACCTTCAGTCCAAGCACCAAGCTGGGGGGGGGGGACCTGTCACCCCAGGGCTATCAGCATCAAGGTGGGGGGGGGATGGCAGCCTGGCTCAGGGGATAGAGGGGAGAGGGAGGCAGGGGAAGGGAGACAAGGCCTCTCCCCTCTATGAGGCACTGGCCATCAGCTGGCTCCAGGGCAAGGGGTAAAAGGCTGGGGGAAGTTGGAATGGGACACGGGGCCTGTCCCCTCTAGGGGGCGCCAGCTCCCACCCAGCCCCAGGGCAGGGACTACCTGGCTCAGGGGGCAGGGAGGGGACACGGGGCCTGTCCCCTCTGGAGGATGCCAGTTCCCCAGGGCATGGGGCACAGGCTGGCTCTGGGGGGTGGAGCATGTGGGGGGCCGTTACCATGAGGACGCTCAGCATCATGTCATAGTTGTTGATGAGGAAGATGAGCTGCTCCTTGCGCGATGAGAACTCAGCCGCCACCCGCAGCACGAAGTTCTCCACTTCCACCTGGGGCACAGCCAGGGCTGAGGGGCCGAGCCAGTCACCCCTGTGCCAGAGCTGGGTGTGCCCCACCCCCATGGCCCAAGCGACCCCAGGACTCCTGGGTCCCCTGGCTGGGTGTGCCCCACCCCCATGGGTCCGAGCAACCTCAGCTCCCACCGGCCGTAGGACTCCTGGGTCCCCCGGACTGTATCTCCCTCCTCCTGGTACCCATAGCTCTCTGGCAGCACAGGGCCCACCCTGGTATCCAATGCACCCCCCACTGTGCTGGGTCTCCCCCCACCGTACCTGGAGCTGCCCCAGCAGCGTGTGGGTTCGCTCGTTGGGGAAGGTCTGGTTGATGCTGACGATGGCAGAAGAGAACTCTGCATAGCGCCGTGTGATCTGGGGGGACATGGGGTGGGGGGGTTGAGGGCACAGCAGGGTTCCCGGGGACCCCCAGACACTGCTCCCCCGGCATTCCCTGACCTCCACCCCTGACACCCCAACCCACCCAAACTACTCACCCTGCCCTAGGCCAGCCCGCCCACTCCCCAGACAGCCCTCACCCCCCTTGCCCCATATGAGCACCCACTAACTCTCCACATCCCCAATCCCTCCCACCAACATTATTCACCCTTCCAGGGTGAGCCCCCACCCCCCCATGCCCATCCCCCCTACATAGTGGGGGCGCGTGTCCAGGAAGCCCAGTCTCTGGGGGTCCGTGTTCTGGATGCTCTGGATGTTCAGCTCTAGGATGTACTCAAACCGCGGCCACAGGATCTCCAGCAGCGTGTCCCAGTACCTGGGGAGAGCCGGAGGCCTGGGTTCTCTCCTGGCTCTGGGCGGGCTGTAGGGCCCAGCGGGCAGAGCAGGGGGCTGGGAGCCAGGACTCCTGGGGGCTCTCCCAGCGCCAGGTGAGGAGTGGGGCCCAGCGGTCAGACCAGGGGGCTGACCCAGGACTCTGGGAGGCTCTCCCAGCACTACACGGGCAGTGGGTCAGAGCAGGGAGCTGGGAGCCAGGACTCTACGGCTCTCCCAGCACCACGCGGGCAGTGGGGCCCAGCAGCTGAGCAGGGGGCTGGAAGCCAGGACTCCAGGGGGCTCTCCCAGCGCCAGGTGAGGAGTGGGGCCCAACGGTCAGACCAGGGGGCTGGGAGGCAGGACTCCGGGTCCCTCCCAGCGTTGGGCGGGCTGTGGGGCTCAGCGGCAGAGCAGGGGGCTGGGAGCCAGGACTCTGGGTCTCTCCCAGTGCTGTGCAGGCAGTGGGGCCCAGTGGCTGAGCAGGGGGCTGGGAGCCGACACTCCGGGGGGCTCTCCCAGCACCAGCTGAGGAGTGGGGCCCAGCGGTCAGACCAGGGGGCTGAGCCAGGACTCTGGGAGGCTCTCCCAGCACCACACAGGCAGTGGGTCAGACCAGGGGGCTCTCCCAGCGCCAGGTGAGGAGTGGGGCCCAGCGGTCAGACCAGGGGACTGGGAGGCAGGACTCTAGAGGTCTCTCTCACAGCCGGGTGAGTTGTGGGGCCCAGTGGCAGAGCAGGGGGCCGTGAGCCAGGACTCTGGGGGACTCTCCCAGCGCCGGGTGGGCAGTGGGTCAGAGCAGGGGGCTGGGAGCCAGGACCCTGGGGATCTCCCAGCGCCGGGGGG
>NC_133780.1:210398-222869 GCF_003597395.2 Chelonoidis abingdonii | reverse complement strand
CCCGCCCCCTTTCCCTCCCCGCAGAGTGCCTAGGAATGCAGCTGTCCAGGCACAGGAAGCCAGGATATCTTTCTTGGCCGTGTCCTCCACTCCCATCAGGTCGTCCTTTTCCGCCACCTCCTCGTACTGCAGGACAGACAGGCAGATGGGGGGTCAGTGTGGGGCCCCAGCCCCTCCCCCCAACAGTGATGGACAGACAGGGGTCAGGGTGGGGTTCCCAGTCCCTCCTCCCAGTACTGCAGGACAGAAGAGGGGGAGGTTAGCATGGGGTCCCCCATCCCCACCCCGTCATTCACACAGTGGGGAATCAGAGCACGCTGTGTTGGAATCCCCACCCCCACACGCCTGCCCCATGAGGCTCTGTACACCCCCCCCGAGGGCTGCCCCACTCTCCCAGGCTCCCCTCACCTGGATCTTCATGAGGCGGCTGGTGTAGGATTTGAAGTAGGACAGGTAGATCTTGCTCATGGTCTCCACATACTGCTCCCGCAGCTCCTGTGCCACCGACCGCTCGTTCCCAAGCAGGAACTGGTAGAAGAACCTGCCAAGGTACGTCAGTCTGGGGAACTGCCCGCCACTGGTGCAAGGCATTCTGGGAGAGCTCCATAGCCCCTGCTGCCCGCTGGCTAACTTGTAGTGAAGCAGGGAATTCTGGGAGATCTCCATACACTCCCATCCACACTCCAATGGCTGACATGTACTGGAGCAGTGCATTCTGGGGAATCCCCATTAACCTCCACCCCATACCTGACCTGTACTGGGGCAGGGCATTCTGGGGGATTCTTATTTACCCCCCACCCCATGGCTGACCTCTACTGGAGCAGGACATTCTGGGGGATTCTCGTTTACTTCCCACCCCATGGCTGACCTGTACTTGAGCAGGGCATTCTGGGGGATCTGGTAGTTGGTCATCGGTTTGCGGAACGAGTAGATTTTCTGTAGAACGAACTCCCGGATCTTGGTCACAGCCTGCAAAGGGTTGAGGGGGAGAGGATCACGGACCACAGGGCAGGCTGAGCCCACGCGGACACCCTTCCCTTCCCCCCAGCGCCTCCCCACTCCCTCAGCTCCACACCCACCACACCTCCATCCCGCAACACCCGTGTGACCAGCAGGGCCACCCCATGTGCAGAGATCCCCCGGGAGGGGCTGACGCAGCCTGACCAGTGACCCCTGACCGCTGGGGCCTGGGGGAGATGGAGCGCAGCTGGCCCGGCTCTGGGGGACGGGCCGAGTTTGGTCACGCAGGGTGGGGCTCACCTTGACCTTCAGCCGGTCCAGCACGTTGTGCACGTCGGTGCAGGCCATGGTCTCGCGGAAGGCCTGCTCCTTCACATAGTTCATCTTGTTGTTCAGCTCGTGCAGCTGCTCCAAGAAGTCCTGCTCAGTCACCGGGGCCTCCAGGATGGTGCTGGAGGCGCGGGGGCAGTGACAAAGGCGTCCCAGGGTCACACCTCACAGCCTGCACATCCAGCCCAGAGGTGGTGGCCAGCACCCCAAACTCCCCTACCCACCAACACCTACACCCTCATCTTCCTGCAGCCTGTCCACGCACAGTGCCTTCCCCACACCTCCCACCCCCCTGCCTGGCAGCAGGCCCTCAGCTCAGCCCCCCCACCCTCCCAACCATGGCAGCCAGCCCCCAGCCTGTCCCACCCGGTGCCCTCCCCACACCTCCCATCCCCCTGCCTGGCAGCCAGCCCTCAGCCCAGTCCCCCACCTGATCATGGCAGACGGCCCCCAGCTCAGCCCCTGACCTGACCGCGGTGGCTGGCCCCCAGCCCAGCTCCCCACCTTATCATGGCAGACGGCCCCCAGCTCAGCCCCCGACCTGACCACGGTGGCTGGCCCCCAGCCCAGCTCCCCACCTGATCATGGCAGCTGGCACCACGAGCTCGTCCACCAGCTGGCTGAGCTGGCTACGCACAGCCTGGCGGTTCTTGAGCCGCAGGTTCATGGCCACCGACTGCTCCTGCAGCGTCTGGATCTCGCAGCTGATGCTGCTCAGGTCACACTGGAAGGAACTCAGCATCTGCTCCATGCGCTGGGTGGGCGGGCGGACCAGTCAGAGACATGAACTGCAGACAGTGCTCTGGGAAGTGGGGGGTGGGACTGTGGAGAGTTTGGGGGCATCAGGAGGTTGGGGTGGGCTATGGGGTTCCAGGTCTCACCTTCAGAATAGTAACTCAGGCAGTGACTTAAGGGTGGGGGGCTGGAGGGGTGGGGGTCCCACAGGGTTCAGAGGCTCACCTCCAGGATGGCGTCACAGGCGGTGATCTGGTTGTGCAGGGAGGTGATGTTCTTGCTCTCCTTGATGTCTGCAGGGCGGGCAGGCAGCTAAGGAAATGGGCATGGGGGGCCCAGCCAGCCAGACAGTGGGGGTAATGCTTGTGAGAGGCCCTGGGGAAGGGCCACTTTCCTCTTTCTCCTGGGGAGGGGTTTGGCCCTTGACACCCCCTTTGCCATGGCGCCTGCGGGCACCGCGTTGGGGACCTCTGCCCCAGGGTATGAAGCAGTACAGCCAGGGTGCAAGGACCTCCCCCCGACACTGAGACCTCCCCTCATCTGCCCCCACCCACACTGTGTGGGCTGTAGGGGGACTCCAGGAGGCAGGATACAGTCCCTGATGGAGGCGTGCTCAATGTGCTGCAGCTCCAGTTCCACCTGCTTGGAGTACTGCCGCAGATCGACACCCTGGGGAGAGAGGGGAGTCAACTGGGAAGGAGGGGGGGCTCAGCTGGGCCCCTGCCCCAGGAGAGGGAGGAGGGGGGCAACTTACTGTCTTCAGTGCCTCCTGAACCAGAGAGTCCTCCAGGTTGGCTTGGATGTGAACTAGGGTAGGGGAGACTGGGTCAGTTCCCATAACAGTGGACCCCCAAACCCACCTCCTTACAGTACCCCCCCCACCTCCCTGCATTCCCCCCATGCCACAGTGCTCCCCCACCTCCCTACATGCATCCAAACTGCTCCTGGCCTCCCCCACCTCATGGCCTTCCCCCATTTTCCCAGATTGCTGTCTGCCCCCCACTGGTTGCTGTGCAGGGGCAAGCCCCCCTTACTGTCCACTTCATCCAGAATGAACTCATCTGAGGTGAGGTCCAGGTCCCCCAAGTTCAGCTGCAGCGACTGCTCCTCTCCACGGCCCTAGGGAGTGCAGGTCAAGCTGTTACGGGGGGGGTTGTGGGGGAGCAATGAGCTCCAGTAGGCTCTGGGGAAGGGGTCTTGGAGATACACCCAGAGACCAGGCTAGGCAGGTTGGAGGCTGGGGGGTTTAAGTGCCATAGAGGTTCAGGGAATAGAGCTCAGGGTTACAGGGGGATGGGCTAAGAACAGAGGGACAAGTGGGGGTCAAGGAGGGAGCACAGACCGTAGTGCTCACTGCAGAGATCAAAGACTACAGGGACATGGAATAGGAGTTGGAAGGTGTGGGGCACAAACAGGGGCCAGTGGGGTTCTATCACCCATGAAACAGGAGGTCCCAGGGTCATGGGGGACACTGTGGGGTCAAAGATGACAGCTGAGAGTGGATTCAGGGGATATGTAGCAAGGGTGGATGGATGGGGATAGGAGAATCTAAGATTATGGGAGGGTGGACAGGGCATCGCAGGGAGTGAAAGATCATGGTTAACACGTGGAGACAGAGGATACATAGCACTGGTGAGGGTCAGCACCTCAGTTCCCGGTAAGCTGCGCAGCCACACAGCAGCCTATTTAGCGCTGTGCAGGCTCTCAGGGAAACCACACGAGGATCTACTGAGGCTCGGGTGTCCCTCCCCTGGCCTCAACTCTACCGCAGCTCGGACCTGCTGGGGCCAGGGCAACTATTCTGCAGCCCCAACCCCAGAGCTGCCATGGCGGGGAGAGGTGCCTCTCCCCCACCAGCCCAGGTGCTGCTGCATAGAGAGAGAGAGCTGGGGGGAGTCCTCTCTCCCCACTGTAGCCCTAGGGCAGCCTGCACCCCAAAACCCTCATCTCCAGCTCCACACCACAGCCCACGCCCCCAGCCAGAGCCCTAACCCCCTCCACACCCCAAACCTCTGCCTCAGCCCTGAGCCCCTCATCCCCGGACCCATACCACAGCCCACACCCCCCAGCCAGAGCCCTCTTTCCCCCACACCCTAACCCTCTGCCTCAGCCCTGAGCCCCTCCTACACTCCGAACCCCTTGGCCCCACCCCCACCACATGAATTTTGTTATGTGCACCAATATGAAGGTGATGTGTCACATGTCACCTCCATACTGGGGCAAAAAACAAAATTAATTCCACACATGGATAGGAAAATTGAAAGACCCATGGTCAGTGCGCAGCGAGGGTCGCTAATGTCACACGGTGTTCGAGACGGAGGCCTGGCCACCAGGTGCGGCAGCCCCACGCGCCAGGCCAGCAACCCCATGCGCCGGCTGAGACACAGGACAGACGCCACTGGGTCCGGACGGGAGGGGCAACGTGGGGCCCCTAGCAGCTGAGTCGGGGGTGGGGGTGCGCAGAGAGAGGGAACAGAGCAGGGGAGGGGCAGAGGTCAGGGGACCAGAGGAGGGGGTTCAGGGGTCACAAGGATATGGGGTCACATGAACAGGCATGGGGTGACAGAGTGGGATGGGGTCATGTTGGGGTCAGAGGTCAGGGTGATGCAGCGAGGACCTGGGGTCACTGGGGTCAGGGTCAAAGGTCGCTGAACTTTCAGACTCCCACATTTCACACAACACTTAACAGGGTCACATGCAAATCCTGCCCAGACCCAGAACCGCCCCACAGCACGCTGGGGGTGGGGGGCAGATGACAAGTGGGGACAATTTGGACACCAGGGGGCGGTTCCCCACTACGGGCCTATCTTGAGGGGCCGGAAGCGGGGTGCCTGGGGACCGGAAGTTGGGCTGGGGGACCCTCACCATGCCCTCCTCTTCTTCTATCTCAGTCACCCGCAGCCCCAGCTCCTCATCGGGCCTCAGCGCCGCCATCATCCCCGCCCCGCTCCTTCTTTCGCTCCCACAACATCCGGGCCTCCAAGGACTCATTTCCGGTCGTATGCCTTAAAAAAACTACAACTCCCATGATGCACCGAGTGAGCAGGTCTACCGGAAATGAGGTAACAAAGCCCCTCCTTCAGGGAACGGGAGCGGTGACGGCATGAACATGCCCCCCGAGTCGAAGGGGGTCAGTCCCTATTAAACAGGGGGGATCTAATCCCATAGGAACCTTCTGTCATGGGGCAGGTTTCATACCCGGACCTCACATATTGGTGCCCAACCCGGTGGCCGTGTCCCTAGTGGAACTCTGCGGGAGGATGACCCGAAAGACTGGGGGGAGAACCGGAAGTCTGTCGGTTCTGCCGGAAGGTGAACTGCCCTGACCGGAAACGTATCCGCCTGTAGGGGGAGTGTCTATAAGAGGCCTCGCGTCACTTCCTCTCTCTCTTCCGGACGGGGTGAGACTAGAGTGCGGAGTAGGCGCCATGGTGAGAGGCGGGGGGAATCTGGGGTCATCCGCCCCGGGGAAAGGGGCAGCGGGGCCGACGGGGGCTTGTCCCAGAGGGCGGAGCCGGGGCTTCCTGGGGCGCCCCCCATTTCCCGCCGGGGGCTCCCCGGGGAGCCGATAGGGGGCAGGAAGGGGCGGGGGGGAATCGGGGTCCATCCGCCCCGCAGCAGGGGGCAGCGGGGCCCGCCCGCGCTCCCTGGGACGGAGAGCAGCGGGGCTTTGCGGGGCGGTCCCCCTGTGTGGGGAGAGGCGTGGGGGGTTACAGGGGGACTGGCCCGGGGCCGAGGGGGGGAGGCTGGGACGTGCTGGCTGCGAGGAGGGGGCTGGCTGCGGGGAAGACGGGGGGCTGGCTGCTAGGCAGGAGTTGGGGGCTCCAGGGGACTGGCCCTGGAGGCAAGGCTGGCAGAGACTGTGAGGGGACGCGTGCCACTGTATATAACAATCAAGTCTGGGGGGTGCTGCATTGGGGAGGGGAGGGGAGGGGCTGACTCCGGCCTTGTGGGGAGTGTGTCCCCAGCGGGGGGGGCCTTCATAGGGGGGCACTGATGGCGGACAGTTCTGTGCTGACACACATCCTCTGCTCCTTTTTTCCGCAGTCTCTTGTGATCCCTGAGAAATTCCAGCACATCCTGCGAGTGCTCAACACCAACATAGATGGGCGACGGAAAATCGCCTTCGCCATCACCGCCATCAAGGTGAGGGGGACGTGGGGTATCCCCCCTGGTGGGCCATGGCTGTGTATCCCTGTTGTCAGCCCTGGGAATGCTGTACCAGAGCGAGAACATCCCAGTGCCTCTGTGTGCATCCATGGGCGCCCTCCCTGGGGAGATGGGGTTCTGCTGGGGGGGGGCCCCGTCTAAGACTTGGCGATCAAGGCTGACCCTGTGTAGCGGGGCGGGCAGGCAGGCGGAGGGAGAGGTGCTGCACAGCTGGGATGGGATGGAGAAAGGGGTCAGGCTCCCAAAGGTTCTCACGCCATGCAGTTAGCCAGGGGAACTCCCTGTCACAAGGTCTCACTGAGCAGGGTGCAGGTGTAACCCAAACACCTCCGGGTGTAGGGTCTGTCCCATTTAGTAGCACTGACACCACTCAGAGACGGATTAACGATCCGGGCTAATGGCTAGGTGGCTTTTACACCTCATGCAGTAGAGCTCCAGAGGTCCCAGGTTCGATCCCGTGGTCGGTTTGTGTTTCATGGTCAAGGGTGGGGGTGTATGTATACAGAGGCGTGTAAGGGGTGGGGTAAAGCTGGGCTGTACCTTGGGTGTCTCTTGAAGCAGGTTCTTTTGTCCTGGCATGTGAAGGGTCTTGCTCTCAGCATCAGAGACTGAGCTTCCCGGGAACGTTATGGGGTGGAGGGAACTGAGTCCCTGCCCTGGGGCTTTATTAATGTTTCTTCCCCCTTCCAGGGTGTGGGTCGGCGCTATGCCCATGTGGTGCTGAGGAAAGCGGACATTGACCTGACCAAGAGGGCTGGGGAGCTGACAGAGGATGAGGTTGGCAAGGGGGGAGGGCGGAGGTGGTCTCTCTGGGACCATGAGGGGTGGCACTTGTCTCAGATGTGGTGGGGGTCTAAAGGAAGCTGGGGTCTCTGGGATGAAGGTGATATGGCTCTCACTTGGGAACCTGGGTGGGGGGCTGTGCGGTGAAGGGGGCTGAGGCTTGGGGTGTATCTAGGAGCCAGGTGAGGGGCGTTGGGTGGGGGTGGATTTCTCGGGGTATCTAGGTGGAGGTTGTGATCAAGTGACTGGGAATGTCTCGGAGGGAGGATGTCTGGGGTGAAGGAGGGAGATCTCTCTGGGGTGAGGGGAGCCCCCTGCCTAATCCCACCTCTGTGCCCCCCACAGGTGGAGCGTGTCATCACTATCATGCAGAACCCCCGACAGTACAAGATCCCCGACTGGTTCCTCAACAGGCAGAAGGACGTCAAAGACGGCAAATACAGCCAGGTGAGAGGGGGGTGCAGAGCCCATTGCTTGGTGTGTCTTTTTGGGGGGGGCTCTGATGTTCAGAGCAGTGGGGCTGGGCTCGTTCCTCCCTTCACTGCAGGGGCTGCTCTGGGGTCCCGTAGGCAGCAGGGGGCTTTGTCACCCCAGTGCATTGTGGGGGCACCAGCCCATTGGCCGTCACTGCAGAGTTAACAGGAATCCTGTCCTAGCAAGCACGCCCTCAGCGCTCAAGAGGGGCAGATCAGGGGCTTCTGGCTCCATGACTCCTGCTGTGAGGGTGAGGGGAGATGCCATGGAATTGAAAGAAAAGTTCAAGACCTGCTACAAAGAGAGACTTTTTCATATGTGCCCTCTGCTTAGCCTGTGGAACTCACTGCCACAGGATCCACAGTTTCTGTGACTCAGACTATCCAGGGCTGGGCCAGTTCATGCTGACAATGGGCAAGGATATCAAACCTCGCGCTGCAGGGCCTGAGACAATCTCTGACAATCACAGATCAGGAAGAGCCTTGAGGTGCGGCAGATTGTCCCACAGCTGCTCCTGTGGGGCTCTGCCCCAGCTAGCGCTGACCCCTGTTGCAGAGGGAAGCTGGGCTGCGGGTCTCTGAGCCAGTCCAGCTGTGCCTGACCCCCCCCCCCCCCCCCTGGTCTGTCTCCTCAGGTTCTGGCCAATGGGCTGGACAACAAACTGCGTGAGGACCTGGAGCGGCTAAAGAAAATCCGGGCGCATCGGGGCCTGCGCCACTTCTGGGGGTACGAGAGGAGCAAGAACAGTGGGGGTGGGAAGGGTGAATGGGAGGGGGCCTTTTCCTACTCCCTGGGAGATGGTTTGGGGTCCCCTTCATCCTTTGCTGTGCAGTGGGGATGGGTGGCTGAAGATAAAGGGGGTCATTGGGCGGGATAAGGGGAGGGGGACCTGGGCGCAGAGCCTTTGCATGTGAATGTAGCAGGGAATTATGGGACAATGCAGAGCTGGGGGTGTAGGGCCATAGGAGTTGGCTGAGGGGTGGATTCAGAATTTGGAGGGGTGGGGGGGCAGGTCTGGAACCTAGGAGCAGCAGCAGGGCGGGCCGGGATCTGGTCCCATCTCACTCCCCTCTCTCCCCCAGGCTGCGCGTGCGGGGCCAGCACACCAAGACGACCGGGCGCCGGGGCAGAACCGTCGGTGTCTCCAAGAAGAAGTAGTGTCTGCCCTGTGTCTGCAATAAAGTGCTGTTCTCAGAGCTGCCTCTTCACTGTGTGGGGAGGGCGATCTTTGTGAATAGGGATTGACCCCCAACAGGGAGAGATTAGGGGGTTGTCATCACCTTAGGGGGAGGGCGATGGGGAGGAGTAAAGCTGGGCATAGGGCCCAGCTGGGCCAGCATCATTCTGGCCTGGGCCCCAAAGATTCTGGAGGGGGTTGATGTGCGGCTGGGTCTCAGGGGGCCCTTTCCCCCATGAGCTGGGTAAGGGTGGTCAGTGCAGGCCCTAGCGGTGTTGAGGCAGGAGTGTGGGGTTCCATTCTGTATCCTGCACTACCCCCAATTGGGGGTGGGGTACAGGAGGCTTCTTCATGGCCTGTGCGCAGTTCTTCGGACCCTGTACCTTGCCCTACCTATAGCTGTGCCCTCTGAGGGATCCCTGCATAGCCAGCTCTCATGCCCCACATCAGGCAGCTGCACCTCACCAATGGGTGGTGAGTCTCTGCATCCAAATTAGGGGAGTGGGAAATAATGGATATGGCTGTTCACTGATTTAGCAGGAGCCATGGTGCTTGGTAAGCTGGCCCCAGAGAAAGTGTTTTAATGAAGCTAAATCCCAGTGCAAACAGCCAGAAACAATAGCAGAGGCCATGGGGGACGGTCTGGGAAGAGGAGGCTCTGAAAAAGTTGTGGGGGTCATGGTGAATAAACATTGGCATGTGGGCTGCCTGTGGGATCCTGGGCTGCAGAAAGGGGAGTTGTGAACAGGTTATTTTCCCTCCGGAGGGGGCCCTGGCACAGCCGCTGCTGGAATCAGGTGTCCCGTTCTGCCACCCATGGTTCCAGGAGGCTGTTGATAAGCTGGAGAAGTCCGAGAAGAGCTGTGAGAAGGAAGAGAGGAATGAAGAGGCCATCCAGCGCCGGGAGGCCAGGCTGTGGGGCTAACAATGAACGGGTGACAGCCTCTGCTGGTATCTACCTGCCAATCGAACATCTGGCAACAGGATTCACCGGCTGGTGCTGGAGTTACAAGAACTCACTGACATAAGGCATCAATCTTTAATGCTGAGAGTAATTAAACCAATTTCCACAGGTGGGTGGGGGTGGATCCTTGGACACGGTTGGGTTTTAAATGAGGATTGGGTGCTTCTCTAAAACGAATTCTGCATTAGGGATTATGGTGGGGCTGGGCGCTGACCTGGGATTGGACTAGATGGGCACAAATGTCCCTTTTGGCCTTGGAATCTGAAACCCCCTGCCCCTCCCCAGAGGTGGCTGCATGTCTGTGCCCCGTAGCATGACCCTGGTGAGGTCCCTCTGTCACGTGGGCTGTGGTTATTTCACTGGCTTCTCAGTTATGGGATGGTCTAGGCCTGTGCCCTCATCCAAGATGGCCGCCGCTTGACTTTGGTCAGTCCCCCATCTGGGCGCCGTCGAGTTGCCCTCATCCGTGATGTCACCTGTACGGCTTTACTACGGAGCCGGTTGTCGCCACGTTGATTGGCCGCGGGCTCAGTCGCCTCGCTCCCTGATTGGGTGCGGCGGCCGGGACCGGAAGAGCCTGGCCCGCAGCTGGAGGCTACACGTGGTTCCAGGCGCTGAGGATGGAGGCGGTAGCTGGGAGCGGGGCGTATGGGGGGTCAGCCGGGGGAGGGAAGAAGGTGAGTGCCGGGGCAGTGAGCCCCCTGCTCTCGGGGGCTGTTCTCATGCTGTGTCCGTGGGGCAGGGATTTCCCCCCGTGTCTGTGGGTAGAGATTCCCCGTGGGGGGAGGCAGTTCTCTCCCTGTGTCTGTGGGGCAGGGATTCCCTGTGGGGGGAAGCAGTTCTCACCCTGTGTCTGTGGGGCAGGGATTCCCCGTGGGGAGAGGCAGTTCTCTCCCTGTGTCTGTGGGGCAGGGATTCCCTGTGGGGGGAGGCAGTTCTCACCCTGTATCTGTGGGGCAGGGATTCCCCGTGGGGGGGGGGGCAGTTCTCACCCTGTGTCTGTGGGGCGGGGATTCCCCGTGGGGGGAGGCAGTTCTCACCCTGTGTCTGTGGGGCGGGGATTCCCCGTGGGTGGGGGCAGTTCCCACCTTGTGTCTGTGGGGCGGGGATTCCCCCCGGGGGGCAGGGGTTACCCCGTGTCGTGAGCAGGGAGGGGGCAGATCACTAACACAAGCCGGGGGTGAGCACCCAATTACAGGGTTTGGGGGTGTTTATTGCCCCCACCCATGTCCGTGAGGCGACGGGGTCTCTACGGCTCCTCTAGTAATCTGGGGTCACGGGGGAGGGGCTGGCTATATCTGTGGGGTGTCCTGTGAGGAGTGATCTGGGGGGCAGGGCTGGCCCTCTTCCAGGGGCTACAGCAGGAACAGCTCCATCCCCGCAGAGGGGCAAGTCTTTCTCTGGTCGGGGAGGGGGGCTGGAGGTCAGTTCCCCCCCCCCCTCCCATGATAATGTAGTGTGGCTAGTGGTTCTGCCCCTCGTGGTGGGGGCTGCTCCCCATCAGGCCAGTGGGAGTGCCTGGCTATTCTGCCCTGTGGGGCAGGTATCTCCCCACAAGTTGGGGGACAGTTTTAGTCTGTGTCCTCTGCCCCCCACCCCCAGCAGGGGGAACTGACTCCCCCCATGTCTCACCCCCTCACCAATACCCCCAGCTCACGAGGTGGGGAGAACTGATTCACCTCCATGATTCATCACCCCTTTCTCTTCCCCTGCCCCCCGAAGAAGAAGATGACGAAGAAGCTGCAGCGCTACTGGGACGGGGCCCCCCCGCCAGACACCCCCGCAGATGCCCCCTCCAAGGCCAAGAGGCGCCGCAATGAGAAGACTAGGCCACGGGCTGGGGCAGAGGGGAGCCTGCAGGCCAGGAAGGTGCTGCAGGTGTCAGAGGCCACAGGCCAGATCTCTGGGGTAAGGTTGGGAACGCTGGGGGGCTGGCCATGGGGGGAGGAGGGACGGCTGAGGTGGGAGGACGAGGGTCAGGGGATTGCACGGCAAAGGGGAGTACTGCTGGGGCTCTTGGTGGGGATGGGGGCCTGTAGCAGACCCCCCCCACATTCTCCATCTGTCTTTCTCTCCCTAGAAGAGGGACCCATTCCCTGGCGCCGCCCCCCTCCCTCACCACAAGGTGAAGAAATTCCAGCGGGGCCAGAAATCGCAGCTGGTGAGTTGAGGGGCGTGGCAGAAATTGAGGGGCAGCTGGGTCCTGGGGGTTGCTGGGCAAGGTCGTCCCGGGGGGGGGCGGTCCCCCATGGTTAATGACCCCCAGTGGTGGGGGTCAGGAGGAACAGGACCACGTGTGGCTCTCACCGCGTCTGTGTGTCTGTCCCTCCACCTCCCAGGCAGGGGCATCCAGCCAGCGGCTCCGGGACCATCTGGCCTTGCTGGAGCAGAAAGTGGAGCTGGCAGTGCAGCAGGCAGCGCGCATGGAGCTGCTGCTGCCCGAGGAGCCAGGGTGAGTGTGTCTTCTTCCCCGCCCCCCACTGCCCCAGTGCCCCCATCATCCCCTCCCTTCGAGCCCCCGCCCGGTGCTGCCGCTTGAGCTGGGGCTAAGAGCTGGTTCTCCCCCCACCCAATGGGATAGGTGACCGCCCCGCCCAACTCCACACACACGCCCCCAATCCTGGCCGTCTCCCCTCCCCCACCAGTGTCGGGTCCATTCCTGGCTCTTACCCCCATCCACCCCCCACAGGTTCCTGGAGGGGGACCCCGGTGAGGACACCTGCACCATCGCCCAGGCTGACATCGCCGAGGCCGCCGACATCACTAGCGCCACCAAGGTCAGAGACGCCCCCACGCACCAGGGGTGTGTGTGTTGTGAGGTGGGGGGAATGGCAGGGGGAAGGGTCATCCCTAGGATATGGGGGGGGGGGTCAGGGGG
>NC_133780.1:202696-208694 GCF_003597395.2 Chelonoidis abingdonii | reverse complement strand
CCCCCCCCCCCCGCCCTCCCTGGTCTGTCTCCTCAGGTTCTGGCCAATGGGCTGGACAACAAACTGCGTGAGGACCTGGAGCGGCTAAAGAAAATCCGGGCGCATCGGGGCCTGCGCCACTTCTGGGGGTACGAGAGGAGCAAGAACAGTGGGGGTGGGAAGGGTGAATGGGAGGGGGCCTTTTCCTACTCCCTGGGAGATGGTTTGGGGTCCCCTTCATCCTTTGCTGTGCAGTGGGGATGGGTGGCTGAAGATAAAGGGGGTCATTGGGCGGGATAAGGGGAGGGGGACCTGGGCGCAGAGCCTTTGCATGTGAATGTAGCAGGGAATTATGGGACAATGCAGAGCTGGGGGTGTAGGGCCATAGGAGTTGGCTGAGGGGTGGATTCAGAATTTGGAGGGGTGGGGGGGCAGGTCTGGAACCTAGGAGCAGCAGCAGGGCGGGCCGGGATCTGGTCCCATCTCACTCCCCTCTCTCCCCCAGGCTGCGCGTGCGGGGCCAGCACACCAAGACGACCGGGCGCCGGGGCAGAACCGTCGGTGTCTCCAAGAAGAAGTAGTGTCTGCCCTGTGTCTGCAATAAAGTGCTGTTCTCAGAGCTGCCTCTTCACTGTGTGGGGAGGGCGATCTTTGTGAATAGGGATTGACCCCCAACAGGGAGAGATTAGGGGGTTGTCATCACCTTAGGGGGAGGGCGATGGGGAGGAGTAAAGCTGGGCATAGGGCCCAGCTGGGCCAGCATCATTCTGGCCTGGGCCCCAAAGATTCTGGAGGGGGTTGATGTGCGGCTGGGTCTCAGGGGGCCCTTTCCCCCATGAGCTGGGTAAGGGTGGTCAGTGCAGGCCCTAGCGGTGTTGAGGCAGGAGTGTGGGGTTCCATTCTGTATCCTGCACTACCCCCAATTGGGGGTGGGGTACAGGAGGCTTCTTCATGGCCTGTGCGCAGTTCTTCGGACCCTGTACCTTGCCCTACCTATAGCTGTGCCCTCTGAGGGATCCCTGCATAGCCAGCTCTCATGCCCCACATCAGGCAGCTGCACCTCACCAATGGGTGGTGAGTCTCTGCATCCAAATTAGGGGAGTGGGAAATAATGGATATGGCTGTTCACTGATTTAGCAGGAGCCATGGTGCTTGGTAAGCTGGCCCCAGAGAAAGTGTTTTAATGAAGCTAAATCCCAGTGCAAACAGCCAGAAACAATAGCAGAGGCCATGGGGGACGGTCTGGGAAGAGGAGGCTCTGAAAAAGTTGTGGGGGTCATGGTGAATAAACATTGGCATGTGGGCTGCCTGTGGGATCCTGGGCTGCAGAAAGGGGAGTTGTGAACAGGTTATTTTCCCTCCGGAGGGGGCCCTGGCACAGCCGCTGCTGGAATCAGGTGTCCCGTTCTGCCACCCATGGTTCCAGGAGGCTGTTGATAAGCTGGAGAAGTCCGAGAAGAGCTGTGAGAAGGAAGAGAGGAATGAAGAGGCCATCCAGCGCCGGGAGGCCAGGCTGTGGGGCTAACAATGAACGGGTGACAGCCTCTGCTGGTATCTACCTGCCAATCGAACATCTGGCAACAGGATTCACCGGCTGGTGCTGGAGTTACAAGAACTCACTGACATAAGGCATCAATCTTTAATGCTGAGAGTAATTAAACCAATTTCCACAGGTGGGTGGGGGTGGATCCTTGGACACGGTTGGGTTTTAAATGAGGATTGGGTGCTTCTCTAAAACGAATTCTGCATTAGGGATTATGGTGGGGCTGGGCGCTGACCTGGGATTGGACTAGATGGGCACAAATGTCCCTTTTGGCCTTGGAATCTGAAACCCCCTGCCCCTCCCCAGAGGTGGCTGCATGTCTGTGCCCCGTAGCATGACCCTGGTGAGGTCCCTCTGTCACGTGGGCTGTGGTTATTTCACTGGCTTCTCAGTTATGGGATGGTCTAGGCCTGTGCCCTCATCCAAGATGGCCGCCGCTTGACTTTGGTCAGTCCCCCATCTGGGCGCCGTCGAGTTGCCCTCATCCGTGATGTCACCTGTACGGCTTTACTACGGAGCCGGTTGTCGCCACGTTGATTGGCCGCGGGCTCAGTCGCCTCGCTCCCTGATTGGGTGCGGCGGCCGGGACCGGAAGAGCCTGGCCCGCAGCTGGAGGCTACACGTGGTTCCAGGCGCTGAGGATGGAGGCGGTAGCTGGGAGCGGGGCGTATGGGGGGTCAGCCGGGGGAGGGAAGAAGGTGAGTGCCGGGGCAGTGAGCCCCCTGCTCTCGGGGGCTGTTCTCATGCTGTGTCCGTGGGGCAGGGATTTCCCCCCGTGTCTGTGGGTAGAGATTCCCCGTGGGGGGAGGCAGTTCTCTCCCTGTGTCTGTGGGGCAGGGATTCCCTGTGGGGGGAAGCAGTTCTCACCCTGTGTCTGTGGGGCAGGGATTCCCCGTGGGGAGAGGCAGTTCTCTCCCTGTGTCTGTGGGGCAGGGATTCCCTGTGGGGGGAGGCAGTTCTCACCCTGTATCTGTGGGGCAGGGATTCCCCGTGGGGGGGGGGGCAGTTCTCACCCTGTGTCTGTGGGGCGGGGATTCCCCGTGGGGGGAGGCAGTTCTCACCCTGTGTCTGTGGGGCGGGGATTCCCCGTGGGTGGGGGCAGTTCCCACCTTGTGTCTGTGGGGCGGGGATTCCCCCCGGGGGGCAGGGGTTACCCCGTGTCGTGAGCAGGGAGGGGGCAGATCACTAACACAAGCCGGGGGTGAGCACCCAATTACAGGGTTTGGGGGTGTTTATTGCCCCCACCCATGTCCGTGAGGCGACGGGGTCTCTACGGCTCCTCTAGTAATCTGGGGTCACGGGGGAGGGGCTGGCTATATCTGTGGGGTGTCCTGTGAGGAGTGATCTGGGGGGCAGGGCTGGCCCTCTTCCAGGGGCTACAGCAGGAACAGCTCCATCCCCGCAGAGGGGCAAGTCTTTCTCTGGTCGGGGAGGGGGGCTGGAGGTCAGTTCCCCCCCCCCCTCCCATGATAATGTAGTGTGGCTAGTGGTTCTGCCCCTCGTGGTGGGGGCTGCTCCCCATCAGGCCAGTGGGAGTGCCTGGCTATTCTGCCCTGTGGGGCAGGTATCTCCCCACAAGTTGGGGGACAGTTTTAGTCTGTGTCCTCTGCCCCCCACCCCCAGCAGGGGGAACTGACTCCCCCCATGTCTCACCCCCTCACCAATACCCCCAGCTCACGAGGTGGGGAGAACTGATTCACCTCCATGATTCATCACCCCTTTCTCTTCCCCTGCCCCCCGAAGAAGAAGATGACGAAGAAGCTGCAGCGCTACTGGGACGGGGCCCCCCCGCCAGACACCCCCGCAGATGCCCCCTCCAAGGCCAAGAGGCGCCGCAATGAGAAGACTAGGCCACGGGCTGGGGCAGAGGGGAGCCTGCAGGCCAGGAAGGTGCTGCAGGTGTCAGAGGCCACAGGCCAGATCTCTGGGGTAAGGTTGGGAACGCTGGGGGGCTGGCCATGGGGGGAGGAGGGACGGCTGAGGTGGGAGGACGAGGGTCAGGGGATTGCACGGCAAAGGGGAGTACTGCTGGGGCTCTTGGTGGGGATGGGGGCCTGTAGCAGACCCCCCCCACATTCTCCATCTGTCTTTCTCTCCCTAGAAGAGGGACCCATTCCCTGGCGCCGCCCCCCTCCCTCACCACAAGGTGAAGAAATTCCAGCGGGGCCAGAAATCGCAGCTGGTGAGTTGAGGGGCGTGGCAGAAATTGAGGGGCAGCTGGGTCCTGGGGGTTGCTGGGCAAGGTCGTCCCGGGGGGGGGCGGTCCCCCATGGTTAATGACCCCCAGTGGTGGGGGTCAGGAGGAACAGGACCACGTGTGGCTCTCACCGCGTCTGTGTGTCTGTCCCTCCACCTCCCAGGCAGGGGCATCCAGCCAGCGGCTCCGGGACCATCTGGCCTTGCTGGAGCAGAAAGTGGAGCTGGCAGTGCAGCAGGCAGCGCGCATGGAGCTGCTGCTGCCCGAGGAGCCAGGGTGAGTGTGTCTTCTTCCCCGCCCCCCACTGCCCCAGTGCCCCCATCATCCCCTCCCTTCGAGCCCCCGCCCGGTGCTGCCGCTTGAGCTGGGGCTAAGAGCTGGTTCTCCCCCCACCCAATGGGATAGGTGACCGCCCCGCCCAACTCCACACACACGCCCCCAATCCTGGCCGTCTCCCCTCCCCCACCAGTGTCGGGTCCATTCCTGGCTCTTACCCCCATCCACCCCCCACAGGTTCCTGGAGGGGGACCCCGGTGAGGACACCTGCACCATCGCCCAGGCTGACATCGCCGAGGCCGCCGACATCACTAGCGCCACCAAGGTCAGAGACGCCCCCACGCACCAGGGGTGTGTGTGTTGTGAGGTGGGGGGAATGGCAGGGGGAAGGGTCATCCCTAGGATATGGGGGGGGGGGTCAGTGGGCAGTATTGGGAGGGGGAGAGCCTGGGCGGTATCCTGGGGCAGCATCTCAGTGGTGGTGGGGGATCACCGAGGGGATCCTGGGGCAGCATCTCACTGGTGGTGGTGGGGTCACTAGGGGGATCCCAGGGCAGCGTCTCAGTGGGGAGTTCACCTGGGAGGCAGGGACCTGGGGGGAGGAATCTTGGGACAGCATCTCCGTGGTTCATGGTGGGTCACCGAGGGGATCCTGGGGCAGCGTCTCAGTGGTGCAGGGGGCAAAGTCTCAGTGGGGGGTTCACCCAGGGTTGGGGTTAGTGTCTAACCAGGTCTGTCCCCACATAGCACTTTGAGCTGACGCTGAACCAGTTTGGCCCCTACAGGATGGATTATACCCGACATGGCCGGTGAGTGGGGGGTGGGCAGGGAGGAGCATGTGCAGGGAGAGTATGAGGGAGGAGGACCCGTGGGGCAGGTAGGAATCAGTGGGGAAGGTGTGGGGGCTGGTCGGCTGTACCTAGGTGGCAGGTCTTCTAGGGTGCGGTTTGAGAGGCAGGGCCCGACTGGGTTCTCCTGTGGGCGGGAGGGTCTGCGTCAGGGACCCCTGACCCTACAGGCCTTCCCTGAGCTGCTCTGGGGGTCCTAGCGGGGTCCCAGAGGGGCAGGTCTGGAGATATACGGAGACTGGATTGTGTGTGTGTTAGAAGACGAGTCTCCCCAGGCCAGGACCCTGGTGCATGGCTGGGGGGTTCCCCAGCTGCTCCCCTTACCCCTCCCGTCTCCCCCCGCAGGCACCTGCTGCTGGGGGGCCGGCGAGGCCACGTGGCAGCCCTGGACTGGCAAACCAAGTCACTGCTGTGTGAGATCAACGTCATGGAGACGGTCACTGATGTCACGTGAGTGTGTGACTAGGGATGTGCGACACCGGGGGGTGTGCAACACGGAGGAGTTGGCGGGGGTGGGGGGCTGCATCCGCTGCTCCCTGCAGGTGTAACGGTGCATCAACAGGACGTGCCCATCGCACCTGTGGGCGTGCATCAGGAAAGCGAGTGTGCACGTCTCTGCCCGTCTGTGGCCGGGGAGGCTGGTTGGGTTGCACGAGGGGGCACGTTGCACAGGCAGTGTTTGGCAAGTTGCACACGGGCTGAGTCGTGCAATGGGACACGTTGTGGTGTCCCCCCCATCTCACGCCCCCCCCATCCCCAGGTGGCTACACACGGAGAATATGTTCGCAGTGGCCCAGCGGCGCTGGCTGTACGTCTACGACAACCAGGGCGTGGAGCTGAACTGCCTGAAGCGCTTCAACGGGGTCCTGCGCATGGAGTTCCTGCCCTACCACTTCCTGCTGGCTACTGCCGTGAGTGTGGGGGGGGGGGGACTGTCTTCTTGTTCTTTATTATGTGGCTATTAGAAACCTTACTATTGGTTAATGCCCCTGAAAGGTCCAACCTATACATGGTTGCTTTCCACTTTATACTACATGTCTAAATTTAGACATGTAGTATAAAGTGGAAAGCAACCATGTATAGGTTGGACCTTTCAGGGGCATTAACCAATAGTAAGGTTTCTAATAGCCACATAATAAAGAACAAGAAGACAGT
>NC_133780.1:179715-199589 GCF_003597395.2 Chelonoidis abingdonii | reverse complement strand
CTCACTAAGGTAGCTTTCCTTGCTAATCCCACCCATCTTCTACTCCTTATAGGCTTTCTGCTTTTTCTTAATCACCTCTCTGAGATGCTTGGTCTGCAGCTCCTGCCTATGATTTTTTTCCCCTTTCTTTGGATGCAGGCATCTGACAGTTTCTGTAACTTCCCTGTGCCCCACCATAATCCCCTGACACCCCTGTACCCCATAACCAATCCTCAGCCTGGCCAGCACCATCATGCACTATGGGTACAGAAACGGAGAGATTCCCCTGTGCTCACCCCATCCCAGAGCCGTCGTCCCCTGCCCCACACTGCTAGGAGCGTTTCTCCCAGGGCCCTCATTCTCTGTGTGTGTCAGTGTGTCAGCCCCGCCCCGCCCCGCAGACCCCAGCCCCATGGCCCAGCCAGGCCCATCACTGGGGCAGGCGGCAGCTCAGACAGGGATGTTCCATCAACCTTCCAGCATGCACTGGGCTCAGCGTGGCCCCATTCTGCCCTAGGGACCCCTGGCCACATCTTCCACACACACACCCCCAGCCTGGCCTGGTCAGTCAGACCCAGTACTATGACTGCCCCTTAGCAACACCCCCGCACTCCCCCACCCAGCGGTGAGCCTGGTTCTGTCCATCCCCTCCACACCTCGCTAACCCCTTGTGCCCAGTGGGGGGTGACGGCTCGTTAACTCTTCCTGCTCTGTGCCACCCCCCCAGGCACGGTGACCCTGTGGAGCCCCAACGTCAAGGAGCCTCTGGTGCGGATGTTGTGCCACCAAGGGGGGGTCCGGGCTGTGGCCGTCGACAGCTCTGGAACGTGAGTGACTGGTGGGGGCAGCCCTGCTGTGGGGGGAGGGGGCCTGAGTGGGGTGAGCAGAGAAAGGGGGCTGCAGGGTGCATGTGGGAAAAGGAGGGGAGCTGGGGGAGGTCTCCTCCCCACTTCCCCCAGCTACATGATTGTCATAAACAGAGGGTTAAGCGTTAACTAGCTCAGTAAACCTGGAACACCTGACCAGAGGACCAATCAGGAGACAAGATACTTTCAAATCTCCTAAAAGCAGCAGAGAATCCTGTGGCACCTTATAGACTAACAGACGTTTTGGAGCATGAGCTTTCGTGGGTGAATACCCACTTCGTCAGATGCATCTTTCACCCACGAAAGCTCATGCTCCAAAACGTCTGTTAGTCTATAAGGTGCCACAGGATTCTCTGCTGCTTTTACAGATCCAGACTAACACGGCTACCCCTCTGATACTTTCAAATCTCAGTGGAGGGAAGCCTTTGTTTGTGTTTTTTGGGTTTTTGCTTTGTTCTCTCTGGGGGCTAAGAGAGGCCAGACATGCATCCAGGTTCCTCCAATCTTTCTGAAAAAATCTCTTCTGTTCAATTTAGTAAGTACTAGTTAGAAAGGTGGTTTTGTCTTTTGATTGTTTTCTTTATTGCAAATGTGTATTTTGCTGGAAGGATTGTATTTCTGTTTGCTGCAACTTGTATTATGCTGGGAGGAGGATTCTCTCTAGTCTCTCTAAGCTGAAAGACCCTGTAACATTTTTTCATCTTGATATTACAGAGATAATTTTTTACTTTTTCTTTCTTTTATTAAAAGTCTTTTTTCTTTTTAAGAACCTGATTGATTTTCCCTTGTCTAAGACTCAAGGGGAGGGGGTCTGCACTCACCAGGGAATTGATGGGAGGAAGGAGAGAAGAGGGGAGGAAAAGCCTGATTTCTCTCTGTGTCAGGAATCTCTCTCTCTCTCAGAGAGTGGTGAGGGGGAAAAGAGGAGGGGGGAACGCAAAGAAGGCGAATTTCCTCTTTGTTTTAAATTCACGGAGCTTGAATCTGTATAGTCTCTCCAGGATAACCCAGGGAGGGGACGCCTTGGAGAGGCAACGGTGGGGGAAAGGGTTTACTTTCCTTGTGTTAAGATCCAAGGGGGTTTGGGTCTTGGGGTCCCCAGGGAAGAGTTTGGGGAGTCAGAAAGTGACCCAAAACACTATATTTTTGAGTGATGACCGCTCTATCATTTCTAAGCTAGTAATTAAGCTTAGAGGGGTTCATGCGGGTGCCCAATCTTTTGGACGCTAAGGTTCAGAGTGGGGATACTACCTTGACAATGATGTCATCAGGGCAGGGGTGGAATATGGAGAAGGGGTGGGAGGGTCACGGTGTGGATCTCCCCCCACCTTCCTGGGGTGGGATATTGGGGTGTGTGTGTGTCATGCAGTGAGTCTCTCCGTGCCTCCCCCCAGGTACGTGGCAGTGTCAGGACTGGGGGAGTGTCATGCTGTGGGTCTGCCCCACCTCCCCCCAGATACATGGCAACGTTGGGGCTGGTGCGGGGGGGGGGGTCATGCTGTGGGTCTCCCCCTACCTACCCCCAGGTACATCGCGATGTCAGGGCTGGGGTTGGAATGGAAGGTAGAGCTTGGGGGTGATGCTGTAAGGAAGGGGGGGATCACACTGTGGCTCTCCCCCTGCCTACCCCCAGGTACATGGCGACATTGGGGCTGGGGAGAGTTGGTCGTGCTGTGGGTCTGCCCTGCCTCCCACCAGATACATGATGGTGTCATGCTGGGGTCTCCCCCCAGGTACATGGCTACGTCGGGGCTGGACCGGAAGCTGCGCATCTATGACCTCCGGGCGTATCAGGCTCTGCAGTCGCTGGTGCTGCCTGTGGGCGCCGGGCACCTGAGCTTCAGCCAGCGGGGGCTGTTGGCGGCCGCCTGTAGGGAAGTGGTGCAGGTAACGATTCCACCTTCCCCATCCCTGCACACACACACCCCACTCCCCGCGCGCGTGCGCGCACGCACACGCACACACACACACACACACACACGCACACACACACACCAGCACCCCACTACTCCCCCCCACACCCACACACACACCAGCACCCCACTACTCCCCACACACACACACACCGGCACTGGGCCTTCAGCCAGCTGGGGGTAGCTGTGGGGCCGTGGCGCAGGTAAAGGAGAGGCCCTTGTATTCTGGGCCGTTCCCCTGCTCTCGCTGGGCTCAGCAGGGCCCCATCTGTCCTGCATCCTTCCCCCACAGACTGCGGGTTCCTCAAACCCACTTCCCATTTCCCCTCAACTCCCTGCCAAAAAAGGTGGGCACTGCTTTGTAGAGAGGTAAATAGTGGTGTCTCCCAGGGGGTCTATATTGGACCCAGTCCTATTCCACATATTCATAAATGATCTGGGAAAAGGGGTAAACGGTGAGGTGGCCAAATTTGTGGATGATACAAAACTACTCAAGATAGTTAAGTCCCAGGCAGACTGCGAAGAGCTACGAAAGGATCTCACCAAACTGGGTGACTGGGCAACAAAATGGCAGATGAAATTGAATGTTGATAAATGCAAAGTGATGTGCTTTGGAAAACATCATCCCAACTATACAATGATGGGGTCTAAATTAGCTGTTACCACTCAAGAAAAATCTTGGAGTCAATGTGGACAGTTCTCTGGAAACATCCACTCAATGTACCGCGGCAGCCAAAAAAACAAACAGAACGTTGCAAATCATTAAGAAAGGGACAGATAATAGGACAGAAAATATCATGTTGCCTCGGTAGAAATCTGTGGTCACCCACATCTTGAATACTGTGTGCAGATGTGGTCATCCCATCTCAAACAAGATGTATTGGAATTGGAAACGGTTCAGAAAAGGGCAACAGAAATGATGAGGGGTCTGGAACAGCTGCCGTATGAGGAGAGATTAATAAGACGGGGACTTTTCAGCTTGGAAAAGACACGACTACGGGGTGATATGATAGAGGTCTATAAAATCATGACTGGTGTGGAGAACTAGGAGTCACCAAATGAAATTAATAGGCAGCAGGTTTAAGTATTTTTTCACAGAACTCTTTGTCAGAGGATGTTGTGACGCCAAGACTATAACGGGGTTCAAAAAAGAACTAGATAAGTTCATGGAGGACAGGTCCATCAATGGCTGTTAGCCAGGATGGGCAGGGAGGGTGTCCCTAACCTCTGTTTGCCAGAAGCTGGGAATGGGCGACGGGATGGATCACTTGTTGATTCCCTGTTCAGTTCGTTCCCTCTGGGGCACCTGGCACCAGACACTGTCGGCAGACAGGAGACTAGGCTAGATGGACCAGTGTGGACGTTCTTATGAGCCTGGGCCCCATCTGTCCCCCACCCCTAACCTGGGCACCACCTGAGGGGTGGCTCTAACTGACCTGTGCTCTGACAGCCAGGCCCTGCTGCAGGCACTAATCCCCCATGTCTGCCCCCTCCCCAGGTGTACCGGGACGTGCCCGTGCAGCCGCCTCACAAGCCCTACCTGTCGCACACGCTGCCCTGGACAGCCCACGGCCTGCGTTTCTGCCCCTTTGAGGATGTGCTGGGCGTGGGGCACGGCAGCGGCTTTACCAGCCTCCTGGTGCCAGGTATGGACCCTTCCATCGCCTCCCCCCCCCCCCCCCCCCCCCAATCCCCCATGACATCACCAGCCTCCTGGTGCCAGGGCTCACCAGGACGACCCCCTCCAAAATCACCCGCGCGCTGCATCTATCCACTCCCCAATCCCATGACAACACCACCTCCTAGGTGCCAGTATGACCCCTCCATATGCCCCCTCCTCGCATATACAGCCCGCCCAATCTTCGAGCCACAGACCGTTCACAGCCTACGGTACACCAAGGTAGGCAACCCCACTCTATATCCCCTGTACCACATCACCCAGCCGAATCGCCCACCCAACAACGCCTGGGTCACCAGCCCCGCCGCGCCAGTAACGACCCCTTCACATAGCCCCCGCCTCATGCACTGTAACCAAGCCCCCTCAGAATCCCCCATACACAGCCAAGCCTCACCTTGCCGGTAGGACCCTCCCCATAGCTCCCCCTCGCACGTAGCCCAGCACGCACAAGTCCACCACGCGTGCCCTAGCGCTCCGTGGGCCAGGCCTATTGGACCCTCTCCCCCCACCCCAGTACAACTCCCCATCCCTCACGGCATCACCAGCCTCCTGGTCCCAGGTGTGGCCACCCACTATGCCCCCATAACCCCCCCTGTGCCCAGTAGCTGACATGCCTGTTGTGTGCCCCCTGCTACAGCCTGCGGGGGCCTGGCATGGCTGTGTGGCTGTGTCCATGGCAGAGGGGGGATGGCTCCCCACCCCCACTAACCTCCTGTCATCTTCGCCCCCCCACCCCCTCCTCTCCCCATCCCAGGTGCTGGACAGGCAAATTTTGACGCCCTGGAGAACAACCCGTTCCGGAGCCGGAAGCAGCGGCAGGAGTGGGAGGTCAAGGCCCTACTGGAGAAGGTAACATCACCCCCCACCCCTGCACACAGTGTGCAGCCCTGCCCCCTCGCCCCCCCCCATGCAGCCCCAGCTAGGGGGCAGCTGGATCTCAGTGGTGGGCTACTGCTCCGGGGCCGAGGGAGTTCTGGGGCTTGGGGGAGGGGACACCAGGGTCAGTAGCTGGGATGTCTGTGGGGGCACCATCAGGAGGGGCGGTGTCGTGGGAAGGGGGAGCCTGGGTGATCCAGGCCCCCCCCTTACGGCTTGGTCCCTGGCAGATCCCTTCGGAGCTGATCACACTGGACCCAGGGCAGCTGGGCCAGGTGGACACCATCACCATGGAGCAGAAGCACCAGGAGCGAGTGGAGCGGCTGGTGAGTGACTCGGGGGGCGGAGGGGGGCATCGTGGTGCATTGTGGGAAGTGGGGGTGACACTATGGTGCATTGCGGGGTGTGGGGAGCAGGCAGTGCCATGGCTGTCACACAGGGGGCACCGTGGTGCATGTGGGGTGGGGCGCATCAGCATGGTGCATTGTGAGAAGTGTGTGGGGGGGTGACACTGTGGTGCATTGCGGGGTGTGGGGAGCAGGCAGTGCCGTGGCTGTCACACAGGGGGCACCGTGGTGCATGGGGGGTGGGGCGTACCATCGAGGTGCATTGGGGGAAGTGGGGTGGGGGGTGACACTGTGGCGCATTGCGGGCTGTGGGGACCAGGCAGTGCCGTGGCTGTCATGTAGGGGGCACCGTGGTGCATGGGGAGGGGGGGGTGCACCACCATGGTGCATTCTGGGAAGTGGGGGTGACCCTGTGGCGCATTGCGGGGTGTGGGGACCAGGCAGTGCCGTGGCTGTCACGTAGGGGGCACTGTGGTACATTGTGGGAAATGGGGCGGGTAGGACAGTGGGGACCAGGCAGTGCCACAGTTGCTGTGGCACATCAGGAGTGGGGGGGGGGGGTGTGCCACGATGCATTGTGGGATACAAGAGGACTCTCACTCCTTCCTGCCCCCCAGGGCTTCGACCCCCAGGCCAAGCCGGCATTCCAGCCGCGCCGGAAGCTGAAGGGGCGCAGCTCAGCCGGGAGCCTCCTGCGGCGCAAGAAGAAGGTGGCGAACGAGGAGCAGCGGGTACGTCCGTCCTTGGGTCAGGCTTTATCCCCCACCCCGAAGAGCCAGCTCTCCACTTCCTGTCTCATTCAGGGACTTCCCATGTGCCTGCCCCCCACCACAACTACCCCGTCCGACTGGGCCAGTGACATCAAGGGGCATCTCCCCTGTACCCTAGGGCTCCATTATGCTGTGAATTGGGGTGGGGGTTGGATCCCAGGGCTGCTCCCCTGCACTGGGCTATTTACAGGGTGTCCCCAGCTCACCCCCGCTCCCCCTCCCCGCAGACCAAGATCCGGAAGAGCCTGGAGCAGCAGCAGGCGGCGGAGCGAGAGCGGAAGGCGGCACCTCGGGCTCAGAGGTCGGCGTTGGATCGGTTCAGGAAATAGCCTCGGGGAGGCTGTGGGGAGGGGATTGCCCCCCATGGGGGCGATGGGGTAACGAGCGTTACCCATCCCTTCCGGGGTAGGGGCTGTGGGGTCCCCCACTCAACCTACACTGTACCCTGACATTTTTGTATTAAAGTTGTCGTTGGCTATGCCTGACTCTCTGGTTTGGCGGGGGTAACTCCAGAGGGGGGCGTGGCTGAGAACTGATTGCAGGCTGGGGGGGTTTAGGGGGCTCTGTGCAGCGGGGAGTGTTTGGGGGCAGGGGTTACTAGAGGTGGGGGCCGTGGGTAGGGGCAGAGGGGAGCGTGACTGGTAGCCAAGCACAGGCTAGGGGGCTCGGGCGGCTCTGTACCGGGGGAGGAGAAGAGCTCCTGGCAGCTACCAGCACCCGACCAGCTGGGGATAAACAGGCCAGGAGCACAGGGAGGTGGAAATTCAAAGGCTTGCGGGTGTCAGCGGAAGGTTCTGTACCAGCACCAGAGGGGGCTCGGTTCCAGCCCCTGGAGTCCTGTTTGTTTTACACCTCTGCAGGGGAACGGAGCCTGTGTGTGTGGGACCTCCAGGCCCTTGTCAGGATGCACCCTGCCCCCCGCCAGAGCTGAGATCACACCGTGCTGGGCTGCCCTGCCCTGGGACCAATGCTGCCCCCACAGTTCCAGCACTCTCACTCCCTCCCCCAGCTGTGGGGTCACAGGTTAACTCGTCATGGGCTGTGTGGCAGGTGTAACACGTTCCCTCTCTGCCACTCCCCCCCCCCCATTGCTTTCCTAATGCGAGGGGACAGATGCTGATCTAGCCAATTACACTCTCGTCCCCCCAGCCAGGCAGCCGAATGACTCCCCAGCGTCCCCGCTTTGCTGGGGATGAGCTGCAGCCCCTGCCAGCCCCCCACTGAGTCCTCAGGGGCGCTGTGCACACGCCCTGCCCACATTCAGCTGTTGTGTGACCACGCTGTGGAGCTGGAGCTGTTTATCACAGGGAGTCCTTGGTCTGGCTGAGAGCCTGCCTTCAGGAAGGGCGACATGCTGCCTGTTCGCTTCCTCACTGCAGGTTGGGCGACTGCTGGCTTTGCCACCTAGCACTGCCCCTCAACGGTCACTGGCTGTGCTCTGAGACATGGCTGTGCAGGCCCCGTGCTCTCCCACGGCTCTGGGACAGTCCTGGGGGACCCCTTCAGGGTATCAGCCCCCTTAGCATCACACACTCGCTGGGCCTTACCTCCTGGGCTGACCCTTGGAGCCTTCAGCATCCCTCCTTCAGGCTGTGAGCGCCCCTCAGTGAGCCGGGGAAGACTTGCACCCCCAATGGGAGCACTGCACCCCCAGCTCCCTTGATCTAAGGTGACTCTCAACTAGCATTGTAAAAGCAGAAAGGTTTATTAGATGTCTGGAACACAGCGCAGCAAGTCTTTAGTTAACACAGGCAATGGAAAGTTACAGCCAGCTGGATCTGGATCCGTCCAGAGCCCTCTAACTCCTCTTTAATCCCAGTCCAGAAGCTTCTTTCCTGCCTCCAGCAGCCCACACTTAACCCCCTCCCCGCTTGTTAACCATGCAGCACAGGGGAAACTCACATCCCAGGGGCCATGCATCAGTGTTCACATCCCACCCACGTCCGGCAGTGCCCAGCCCAGGGAAGCTAGTGATCCACCCACTGGCCCATCATGGGCCAGCTGAGGCTCATGCGTATGCTAAGGACTTAGACGTCACCTGCTGTGTGGGGCTCAACCCCTGGCTGGCGGGATGCCTGAGTTCCTTTTGGCTGGTGACAAATCCCCAACCGCCATTGTCAGCGGCGCTCGCTGTAACACCTCAGCTGGCAGCTGTACGCAGGGCCGGCGCTTGCATTTAGGCGGCCTAGGCAGTCACCCAGGGCGCCGGGATTATTGGTGGGCAGCATTTTGCAGGAGGCAGCGGCAGGCGGCTCCGGTGGAGCTGCCGCAGTCGTGGCTGCAGATGGTCGGCTGCTCGTGTGGCTCCGGTGGAGCTGCCGCAGGCATGGCTGCGGACGGTCGGCTGCTCCCGTGGCTCTGGTGGAGCTGCCGCAGGCGTGGCTGCGGATGGTCGGCTGCTCGTGTGGCTCCGGTGGACCTCCCACAGGCACGACTGCGGCAGCTCCACCGGAGCCGCGGGACCAGCACGGAGGGCAGCGAAATTGCCGTGCGCCTAGGGCGCTAAAACCCCTAGCGCCGGTCCTGGCTGTACGTCCCTGGCACAGTGCGAGGCCTGGCATGGCCCAGCAGGAACTGGCGGTGACCCCTGCCCCTTGGCACTGAGTGACTTGGGGCACGTTAACCCATGGGTTGGTGCTGAGCCCACGAACTAAGCACAAAGGGCTCGGATGTTTCTCTGGCTCCGAGGACGGGCCACCATTCATGCTGACAATGGGCAGGGCTCGCCAAGCCTGCCATCCCCACACACTGCCAGGGACTCCAAGGGGCAGGTACCAGCTCCTTGAGGGAAAGGGGGGGGGGGCGCCTGTCCCTTCCCTGCTAATTACAGAGTCTGTGCCCACCACCACACCCCATCCCATTCAGTCTATGTCCTGGCACCTCCCCAGAACTGGGTGCAGCACAGGGCCCTTGTCAGGGTTCCTTCCCTACGCTGAACGCTGGGGTACAGTAGTGGGGACCCACGTGAAAGACCCTCTAAGCTTATTTCTACCAGCTTAGGTTAAAAACTTCCCCAAGGCAGAAAGTACTTTCCTTGTCCTTGGACGGTATCGCTGCCACCACCAAGTGATTTACATAAAAATGCAGAAAAAGGTCACTTGGCATCTGTGCCCCCAAATATTGCCCTTCACCCCCTTTCCTGGGGAGGCTTGAGAATAATCTACCAACCAACTGGTGAGCACAGACCAAACCTTTTATTGTTAGGATACTAAAATCAATCAGAGTCTTAAAAGACAAACTTTATTATAAAGAAAAAAAGTAAAAGCATCACACCTGCAAAATCAGGATGGATGGTAACTTTAAGAAAAAGATTTAAAACAGAGAATTCACCCTCTGGACTCAGCTTCACAGTTACAAAAACAGGAATAAAACTACCTCTTAGCACAGGGAAAATTCACAAGCTAAACCAAAAGGATAGTCTAACACAGTGCCTTGCCTCACATGTAATTCTTAGATGGCTTCTGCCAGGTATGTTTTCAGGCAATGTTGTCCCTGCCTGGCTTCTCTCTCTATCCAGAGAGGGAACAACAGAAAAAAAAAAACCAGAGCGCACACGCGCGCACACACGCACACACATATGATTTGAAGGTATCTGCTTTCCTTATTGGTCCTTCTGGACAGGTGCCAGCCAGGTCATTTGAGCATCTTTACCCCTTACAGGTAAAGCGATTGAGTACAGCTGCCCTTATCTCTAGGTTTATGACAGCCCTCATTGCATGGCAAGACCCCTGAGTGACAGAAAGCCCCCCTCCCCCCCCCCCCCCTGACCAAGATCAGGGCCCCGGTTTGGCTGAGCTCTGCACAGATCCACACTGACACTCATGGTCCCAGCGCATTCACGGTTTACTAGACAAGCCAGACAAAGGCAACAGCCTCATTTAACTGATGAGAAACTGAGGCACAAAGTGCTTCGGTGACTTGCCCCAGGTGTGTCACACAGAGCCAGGGCACAACGCAGGAGTTCTGGTTCCCCCCCGCCCCCCAGAACTCTAACCCGCTAGCCCAGTGATATTCAGTGAGATCTCCCCACTCTTTGGGTAGCCCATTGGCACACGTCTGACAAAAAACACTTGAGCTGCCAACAAATACAGCCCCTGCGTGCAAGGTAAGTATTAGTGATTCCATCTTCTAACAGGTTTCAGAGTAGCAGCCGTGTTAGTCTGTAGCCGCAAAAAGAACCTGAGTACTTGTGGCACCTTAGAGACTAACACATTTATTTGAGCATAAGCTTTCACGGGCTACAGCTCACTTCTTCGGCTTTATCAACATTATTACCCATGTTTGTGGCACTCTCTAGTGGGAGAGGTGACAGCAACAAGCATGACGAGTGGATTGTAGGCAGTCAGACCAAGGCCCATGCACGCATGAAGATGCTCGTCCCTCAGGTGATTGACGTTTTGATAATGTTCATGGCAGAAAACCCAGCTTCACAGAGGTACATTGGTCCGAACACGGTTAAGAGCCAGATGCTGGCTAGTCTGAAACTGGTCAGCAGACTGAGTCGAGAACCCACAAAGTCCCACTGCTCTGGATTTTGCCTTCAAGACATCTGAGCTCTGGAGCCTTACACTTTCTAATAGCAAGGCCCCTTCATTGATTGAATCAAGAGTGTTCTTTGCTTCAGAAGGGTAAGGTCCACCGGCAGAGACAACAAATAAAATCAAATCCATGGGAATTTTAAAATTCTCAAATCCCATTTTAAAATTTTTGATCAGATTGTTTAGGAATTCATGCAGCATTTCTATTGAGGTTTCATCTGTAGCAACAACATGCAACGTGGGAAAGTGAAACATCTTTCCTCTTAAGTCTGCCTGAAAGATTTCAAGATTCCTCTGACAGGCACACACTTTTTCAAACAGCTCCCTGGCACTGCTTGCATGACCGTGGAGCTGCAAGCTGAAGGAATTCAAGCAACCAGTAATATCACACAGAAAAGCTACTTGTGACAGCTTTCATTAATTCCAGGAACTTGCAACCTTGGTGGTCTTGTGGTTTGAAAGGATTCTATTATTCCTTTTTGAAGTGCACAACACCTGTATCGCATCCCACTACTTAACCAACAAAAGTCACGCTGTAACAGGTCACTGAATTCGACTGAAATGTCTTGTAAGACAGTTTTATAAAAACAATCTTGCAGGCTAGAAGTTGAGTGGATGAGCAGGGACAGTGTCTCTTTCTCTGTCACGGAGGGACCTCTGTCTGTAACAAGTAAGTTTATTTTCTGCAGACCTAAACCCATTTTTTTCCAAAAAGCCTTTTAACTTTACAAAAATGCTGCTTCCTGTGGGGTAGGTTTCTAATGGTATTAAGCATAAAAATTCTACCTTGAAAATTTCACCATCGTAAAAATCTAACAAGTAGCACTGGCTGGGGGGGTGTCACTTAAATTGCTTGATTCGTGCATCGGAGGAGCCCTGTTTGGTGTTTTTAAATCGGAAAGCAGTGCTGACTGTCAATTCACATAAATTACAAATATCAGCCACTCTTTGCACACCCGTGGAATCAGACAGGGGAACCTGCGTCACATGGGTCACAATGTCAGCTTTGTTTTTACCCCCAGCAAAGAGCTCCTCCAGCGGTTCCAGTGTGCGCTCCTTCACAAGCTTGGCATCCAGGAAAGGCCTTTTCCTTTTAGCGAGTGCCCACGTTCTCTAACGAGAGGCAGCTGTTACTTTCCCCTGTAAAGTTGCTGATCTCGTGAGAACATTTCAAGTGTGACACGAAGACTTTCGATTTTCCATTTTGTCACATTTTGCAGCACCACCAGGTGGCCAGGTCGCATGGACGTGACTGTGGTTTGAGCCAAAGTGGCACCTCCCTGTGGCGACCTTACAGACAGATCCAGTGGTTTGGCAGAGGGAATGCCAAGGCTTTGCCTTTAAATGAGGTGGCATAATAAAGAGAAAATCCGCTGTGCAGCTTGGGTTAAATGCTCAGTATTCGCTGGCGACTTTGCAACATTTACTCCCCGACTCACATTGGTTTCTGGCTCCATTTACATCACCAATGATCAAACAGGAGGTGTCCCAACTCAGTCGTAGACGACGATATCGGAGAACCTAAGCTCCAGTATGTTACTTACTAAGGAAGCGGTAGGCAGCACATCGCTGGGCATGACTTTAGTTACGAACATTGTTTTAAGGTGAGCTGGCGGGTCACATTTGGCTCAGGGGCCGCCATTGAGCATCACTGCACTAACAGCTGGGATTAGAACCCAGGAGTCCTGGCTCCCAGTCCCCCCCACCCCTCCGGCCTGTGGCTCTCAACCTTTCCAGAGGACTGTGCCCCTTTCAGGAGTCTGATTTGTCTTGCGTACCCTCAAGTTTCACTTAACTTAAAATCAACTTGCTTACTTAACTCAGACACAAAAATGCAAAGGTGTCACAGCCCCTATTGCTGACAAATCGCTGCTTTCTCATTTTCACCACACAATTGTAACATACATTGACTGGAATATAAATATTGCACTTGCATTGCAGTGGACAGTACACAGTGCCGTGTGAAGAAGTCGTTGTCTGGATGAAAGTTTAGTTTGTATTGACTCGGCTAGTGCTTTTTGTGTAGCCTGTTGTCAAATCAGGCAAATCTCTAGATGCGACAATGCACCCCCGGAAGACCTTGGTGTACCCCAATGGTACACATGCCCCTCGAGAACCACTGCACTAGCCCCCACTCCCCTCCCAGAGCTGAGGCTAGAACCCAGAAGTCCGGGCTCCCAGCCCCCATGTCCCTCACAGACCCTCCAGCAGGGCCAGCACCTTGCACCTCAGCACCCCCAGCCCCCTGTGCAGTGGGGTACAGGCTCTCCCTTCTCCTCCCACCATAGCCCAGGCTTCCCCCATTGCCTGAGGGCCCACCTGGTGCACGCTGTACAGCACCTCCCCGTAGCAGCAGGGGTCCATGGGGTAGTGGGTGGATCCAGCCATGCGGGCTGTGTGGGTGGGGGTCAAGCCGGACCAGCGAGCACACAGCCCCACATAAACGTCTTCCAGGGGCACGGGAGGCACGTGGGGGGCGGCCCCCAGCACCCCCAGGACAGCGTCGCTGGACAGCACGTACGCTGTGCCGCTGCAGTAGGGGGGGAAGGCCCCGGCCGGGTAGGCAGAGGCCGGGACGTGGTGCCGGTTGCCAGGGTCGCGGTTGGGCTGCACCCGCCAGTGGATGCGGCCCAGGTAGAGCCGGCGAGGGCTCGGCAGCGCCCCCAGGTGGCGGGTTAGGGCAGGCAGGTTGAGAAAGACGTCGTCGTCAACCTTCACCACAAAGGCGGTGCCAGGGCAGTGGGCGGCTGCCCAGCCCAGCAGCATCATGGTCTTGAGGGTCAGGTTGGCGTAGGTGTCGGCGAAGCGGCCCTGCACCAGGTCTCCGTGGCGCTGGGACTCCTCCTCCAGCCGAGCCTGCTCCTCGCTCGAGCCTGGCGCCCCCAGGGCGAAGAACGTCCGCACTGGGTACCCCCCAGCCCAGCGGATGCCCCCCCAGCTGGCACGCACCGCCTGGCGCTGGGCTATGTGCCCTGGCGCGCTGGCCACCAGCACGAGCAGGAAGGGGGCCCGGGGCTCGCAGCCGTCCACGTTGGGCAGCAGGAAGGAGTCGGAGCCAGGCAAGGGGGGGTCTGCGTGCAGGAAACCTCCCCCGCCTCCCAGGAAGGGGGCCAGTGACCACGATAGCAGCTCCTCTCCTGTGCCCCCAACCAGGAGGCTCACAAGTGCCAGCCCCCCCAGCCCTGCCAGCAGGCCCCGCAGAAGCCAGGCAGAGGGGCGCCGGGGGGGGCAGAGCCGGGGGGCCATACAGAGTGAGGGGGGGGCAGCAGGTGGTGGAGGTCGCCTGCGAGAGAGAGAGATGGGGGATCACGCACAGAACAGCTCCCCAGTGCCCCTGCAGCCCCCCACTACCCCGGCCCACAGCTACCCCCGGGCTGGGAGCGCAGTGGATGGGGGGATGGAAATTTGGGGGGACGAGTGGAGCAAGCAGAGGAAGAGGCGGCAGGAGCCGGGGGGGGCGTGGAGAGAAAGGGAGGCAGGGCCCCAGGGGGTCATGGCGGGGGAGGGGCGAGGAGCGGGGGGGGTGCGCAGAGGGGGGCAGGAGACGGGAGCCAGGAAGACCCAGAGGCTGAGGGTGGAGGCTGGGGAAGCGGGGCAGGAGGCTGGGCGACGAGGGGGGCCGGAGGGAGCCGCACTCACCTCCGGCCACGCCCCCCGCTCGCTCCGAGCTGCGCCCCGCCCCCCCCGCCCCGCCCCGCCAGTGTCAGCCGGTGCCCCCGCCCCCCCGGTGGTAGCTCGTGCGCACGGATCTGTGTAAGGCCCGTGCGTGTGCACAGTGAAGCCCGCACCTGCCCTGGGCAAAGCCAGATCCCCTGTCCCCAGAGCTGCCCTGCCTGGCAGACCAGATTTCACCAGGGGGGCGGCACCCAGGAAAATACAAACCCTTTGCTGGGGGGTGGGGGGTAATGGTGGCTGTGTGCACAGACCATCCACCAGCCCCCCCTCCCAGTCACCCTCAACCCTCCTCTTCTCCCCAGCTCTGCCCTCCAGCCGCCGGGGTGTAGGGGTGGGGCCCCGGGGGTTCCTGAAGCCAGGCCCCCCCCAGCACACCTGGGGCTGCTAGAGCCCGGGCCAGCCCAGTCAGGAGCGGGGAATGCCTGGGACGGGGCATCGGGCTGCACCGGCTCACTGGCCAGGGTCCCCAGGAACACGCCCCACTTGGGTCCATCGCCCCCGCGGGAACTGCTGGCACCTGTAGGCAGAGAGCAGGGCCGGGGGGAAGGAAACACCAGTCGCCTGCTGGGATCCGTAGCAATGGGAGACAAAGCGCTCCCCGCCAATGGGTGCCATTAGCCCCCACAGAGTGGGACCATGGGCCTGCAGCCCCCAGCAGCGCTCCCAACAGCACCGCCTCTTCCCCCTCCATACATCATGAACTGAGCCCCCCCCCACCACATGGCCTGGGAGCTCTCAGGAACAGGGTAATCCCTCCTGCTCGGTGAGAATCTCCCCACCTCAAGTCCGGGAACCCCACGGTGTGTGGTGCTATGGGGCGACTCCAGTACACCATCCTCACCCCTCAGGCTGTGCTCACCCCCATCCCTCCCAACAGCCGGTCCCCGAGCTGGGCTGAGCAACCATCACCGAGAGGGGCTGGATCAGCAGGGCCAGGGCATGGGTGTCTCATTGCACCATGCTGTCCCACCACTGTGCTGAGAGATGACATGTTACTAGCAGCACTGCCCACGGGGTTAGCTGGACATGGAGCAGGCCCAGGCGGAGCAGAAGATGGTGCTCAGAGATGGGGCATACAAACCAGCCATGGCCCCGGCCCCCCTTGCCTGTGGAGGTACCAGAGGCACTGCCAGCAGGACAGAGCCATCTCTGCCCCATCCCTGCACTGAGCATGGAGCTCTGGGGCTGGGGTGGATGGGAAGGACAGAACCCAGGAGTCCTGGCTCCCAGCCCCCCCCCCCCAACCACCAGCCCCCACTCCCCTCCCAGAGCCGGGGAGAGAACCCAGGAGTCCTGGCTCCCAGACCCCCACCCTGCAGCAGTCACAGTCGGACAAGAAACCCCCACCGGGCTCCCAGCCAGGGAGGGGGCTGCGAGGCGCAGATGCAGGCCTGAAGCCCAGAAAGGAGCTAGTGGCTCCTGTTCCACCCACCCAGCTCCTGTCCAGGCCTGGGGAGCTCTGAGCTGCAGCCATATTGAGGCCACCTCATAGCGTGTGGGGATTCTCTCCAGGGAGTGTGAGCTCTGGATGCTGGGATAAGCCCCCCCACAAGCCCAGAGAAGAAGGGAGCCTCTCTCCCCCTCCCGCTCCCTTCCTTCCAGGGCAGTTCCAAGGGGGCTGGGGGCTGTTGCCCCCCCGGATCCCCTTAGGGGCAGACAGCCCCTGTGACACTGAACATCTCTTGGCCCCACGCTGGCCATGAACACACCTGGCCCTCCCCTCCCATCCCATTGACAGACCCTCTGCCCATACCAGAGCCAGGCACACTGGACCGAGATGCCCCAGGTGTAGATAAATCTCTGCATTAAGCAGTTTTGCATAACTGTATCATTTTCAGACGACTTTGTATTGTGCCTCTTCATATCCCATTGTGTTCAGTAGTTCCATATATAACCTCTACTTTCATACAACTTTGTATCGAGTCCTTAGCTAGAAACTTTGTACTGAGCCTTGGTATAATGTTACTGCCCCTCAGGATAGTTAAGGTCGAAGAAAAATGTCTCTTTGCTCGGAGTAGAAGCCAGACCCAAGGATAATAAAATGTGCCAAGTGGGCTCACTAGAGAAGCTGACACACTGATGGCCTCGGGGGTGAGAAGCCAGCACCTTCCCTTGGACACACCCTCTGTGCAGCATTGGGACAACACCCAGAAGGAGGCACCACAGACGACCAATGGACAAGCGCAGATTTTGAATCTGGGTCAGATTTGCTTGAGAGGGAAGCTGCTATAAATGTGAGGTGTCTTGCAGAGGACCCCGGCTCCACCCCTCCCCCGTCTAACTCACCTGGCCAATGAAGTTAAGGGGAGCAGCTAATTGGTAACAACAAGACGGACTGTGCTTGTGAGTGTGATATGGATCATATGCAGATGATACAGTGTTGATTGATACATGTGTTACCAAGAAATGTGGCACTTTGCTTATCCCCCTTGAAAAGATCCTGTGCAGTATATGTCCCATCCGCCCCCCACTTACAGCAGGAGAGCTGCACCCCTGTGCAGAGACACCCCCTGGTTCTACGCAGGCAGCACCTCCCTCCCAAGGGCCCTGGGCCTTGTTTAGCCACCAAACCCGCAGGGCAGCAGCAGAGAGAGATTTGCCCCTCCCCTCCCCGGGAGAGTCACGGAGGGGAAAGAGTCCCCCAGGGAGCCCCCAGCCCTGGGGATCCCCTTCCCGCCCTCCAGGAATGTGTAAGAGGCAGGAGGATGGCTGTCCAGGGTGCCTGCCCCTTGGATGGAGGGTGAAATTTGGGGTCCCCAAAGCAGCTGCTTCCCAGCATATCCTAGCACATCCAGCACCCCCCAGCGCCCAGGACGTGGCCAGGTACCCCTCACTGTGAGATCAGTGACCCCGAGGGTGGGGCAGCCCAGAGGTCAGGACTGGCACCATCCCTACTCGATGTGTGTGAGGAAGGAGAAAACCCCCAAGGGCCCTTTGCACCCCCACCAGTGGGAGCACCCCTGGCACTGAGGGAATCCCACAGTTCAAGTGCCTAAATAGAGGCCACTGCTGAGGGAATGGGGCAAAGACGGTGCAGTGGGGGAGGTGTGGGGGGCATTGGGGGCGGCATGGGGGGGGTACCTGCAACCTCTCGCTCAAGTGTTGCTCTTGTCGGTGGCCTGTCACTCAGCACCTCCTTGTGGGCCTCTCCCGCTCCCCAGGATCGGGAACCAGGGCCTGGCCTGTCACCCCTCTGAGGCCCTGGGCAGGGCTTGGTGGCTGCGCTCTCCTGGCAGGCTGGGGTGGGCAGGATCCAGCAGCTGCAAGAGAGGGAGCAGTCGGGGTGCAGAGGCGGCAATTTCTGAGCTGCACCTGCTGGTCCCCTAGAAAATGTCCGAACATGGCCTGTGATTTGAACCATCCCCCCTGGCGGTGCTGAACGGACCAAACAAGAGCTCACATCTGGGACCCCCCAGGGCTGTGCTTGCTGGGGTCTGGAGACAGGACTCAGGGACACCCCCTCCCTGCCCCCAGAATCGGGGTAGTGGGGAAGCATTTAATCCCCAGCTGCTCTTCCAGGTGGTTAGGTCCTGGACAGCGCTGGCAATGTCAGGCCAGGGAGTCCCAGGCCAGCTCACAATTCCTGCCCCTGGAGCTCGCCCAGCCCCATGTAGTAGGACAGATGTCGGCAGACCCAGGGCAGCACCCTCCCTGCTGCCCCAGCCTGTGGCAGGGGGATGCCGCTCGGTGTCATCTGGCACCCCTTTGAGCTGAGCACGGGATATAATTATGATTAATAACCTGGCATTAGGTTGTCTCTAATACAAGAATGACCAAATCAGGACAGGTCTGAATAGTATTCGCGTATACAGCATTGCACGGGATACCATATAATGACCATAATGACCATAAAACAATGTGCCAGCAGGAGGGCTAGGACATAGCTGGGATAATATTAATTATCCCCATGGTACTGCACAAGATATGACATCATTAACACTGTGTCTGTGTCAGAGGGGTAGCCATGTTAGTCTGGATCTGTGAAAGCAGCAGAGAATCCTGTGGCACCTTATAGACTAACAGAGGTTTTGGAGCGTGAGCTTTCGTGGGTGAATACCCACTTCGTCAGGATGACCTATGATGTGGATGTGATGTCATTCATACCATGTTGGCGACATGCTGTGATGCTGGGTATGATGTCATTGTGTGTCAGCAACGTGCTGTGACTCTGGATGTGATGTCATTGTGTGTCGGCGACATGCTGTGATGCTGGGTGTGATGTCATTAATTGTGTGTCGGCAACGTGCTGTAACTGTGGATGTGATGTCATTGTGTGTTGGCGATGTGCTGTGATGCTGGGTGTGATGCCATTAATACCGTGTTGATGACGTGCTATGATGCTGGGTATGATGTCGTCAATGCTGTGTCAGCAATGCACTGTGTTACGGGATGTGATGTCATCAACGCTGTGTCAGCAATGTGCTGTGATGCTGGGTGTGATGTCATTAACACTGTTTGGGTAACATATGACTCTCATGGCTCCCATGCTCCTCCTGTGCGCCTGGGGGGGAGGAGGGCGGGCTCTGGGATTTAATTACATGAGCTCAGGCAGGTAACTAACTTCCCGCCATGAGCCAGGCTCCGCCATCTTTGAACGGAGCGGAAGTAGTGCCTTCCCATTTCAGGCACGAGTGGCCACCATCTTGGAACAGGGCGGAAGTAGGCGCATTCCGCCCTCTCTGGCTAGCGATGCTGCCATATTGGAAAAGGGCGGAAGTGTCTTAATCTGCTTCTCGCATGAGCCCGCGGCCATCTTGGAAAGAGGCGGAAGTGAGCTGCCCTTCAGGGCCCCCATCCGGCGGTCATATTGGAAGCGGGCGGAAGTGAAAGGCTATTTATCGCCTTCCCTTTCCCCCCAACCCAGGAGAGCGCAATTGGCCTTGATCCCGCGGGGGGAGGAAGGGGAGAGGCAGGACTACAACTCCCATGGTGCACCGCGGCGCTCGGCAGAAGCGCACTGTACCGGAAGCCGGGTGGGGAGGTCGCGTGCACGGACCGGGGCGGGGAGCGGTAGGTGCGGGCGGGGCTGCGGGGCGCTCGGGAGGGGGGAGGGACCATATGCCCCCCCCGCTCTAACCCCCCTCCCCCCGCAGGCGGACCGGACCGAACCCTCATGGCGGACCTGATCCAGAAGAAGCTGCAGGGCGAGCTGGAGAAATACCAGCAGCTGCAGAAAGGTACCGGGCCCCCTCCCCCCATCGTCTCCCTGCCCCATAGCCCGCCCCGCCCCTC
>NC_133780.1:160415-178837 GCF_003597395.2 Chelonoidis abingdonii | reverse complement strand
CCCCCTTCGGCCCATAACCTGCCTCAACCCCTATCACGTCCCTGCCCCCGCCAAGCCCTGGGCCCCCATTCCTCCATCAGCCCCCTCCCTGCATTACCTCATAACCTGTCTCTCACCCCTTCCCCACTACACACCTCTGCCCTATCGTCCCCCTCCCCCCCTCATTGCCCCATAACCCCCAGGGCTCCTCACCGCCCCTCATTGCCCCATAACCCCTGGGCTTTCCCTCCTCTCATTGACCCATAACCCTAAGTGTCCACACCGTAACCCCAGGCCTCCCCTTTCCCCATCACCTCCCCACTAATTCCTGCCCTTAACCTACTGCCACCTTGGGCCCTGCACCAGTGCCTGCCCCTAACCCCCTGTGCCTGATAGTCCCCCATCCCCTGTCTCTGGGGACCCTGAATTCTGTCCCATCCCCAATAACTTGCTTGTGTCCTATAGGCTACTGTGCCCTATAATCCATCCCTGCACCTCCTTCCCATAACTCTCCCTGCTCCCTTCCACTCTCTGGGGTCCCTGCTGCCCCCCTTCACCCTGACAAACTACCCCTAGTTCCTCAGATTCTCTCCCCACTTTCATTGCACCTCCACATTCCCTCCCCCCACACCTCTTCCCCCAGTTACTCCTAATGTGAATACACAGGCTGGGGAAGGGGCTGGCTTGGCACGCTGTGGTCTCTGATCCCAGTGGGGAGAGCATCCCTGCCCTGGGGTCTCCCTGCCACCTGAGTACTGGCACAGAGACCCCCAGCCCCTGGCCTGCAGAACCCCACTGCGGGCAGAGTGAAGCTGAGTCTCAATGTCCTCCCGGCCAATCTCCTCCTGTAGACCCAGGGGTTATTCACCTGTGCTGCACTATAAGAGACAGGTTGATTTCTGGGCAGCTGTGATGTGGGCAGGGGTCCCAGCTGCTCCCTATGGGGCTGCAGCCCTGCAGCTCATGGGGTCCCCTCCGTGTGTGCCCCTCAGATCTCAGCAAGTCCATGGCAGCGCGGCAGAAACTGGAGGCACAGTTGACTGAGAACAACATTGTCAAGGAGGTGAGTTCCCCACCCCCCAATTCTGTACTCTCCCCCACCCCCCCAGCTGCCCCTCACCTCCCCTTGTTCTGCTCCCTCACAGGAGCTGGGGCTGCTGGATGCGACCAACACTGTCTACAAGCTGATTGGCCCGGTGTTGGTGAAACAGGACATGGACGAGGCTAAAGCCACTGTCAGCAAGCGGCTGGACTATATTGCTGGGGAGATGTATGTGTGGAGGGGGGGAAGGGGGTTTCCTGAGTGGTGGGCTGGCTCTCTGCTCCTCCAGCCCCCAGGCAGGGGCACTGGCTGGCTCACAGGATGGGCCCTTCCCCTCTAGGGGGCATGGTTAGGATCCACTCCCAGGCAGCCCTGGCTCGCTCATGGGGTGGGGAAATGGGCATTTCCTCAATCCAGCCCCGGGGTGGGCAGGGGCCTGAGCTCTGGGGCCTCTTGTTTTGGGGGCTGGGAGGAGGGTTCTAGGCCCAGCTCACTCTCTCTCTTCCCCCTGCAGCAGGCGCTACGAGCTGCAGATGCAGGAATCTGAGAAGAAGGCAGAACAGCAGCGGGAGGTGCTGGCCCGGCTGCAGCAGGAGTATCAGCGAGCCCAGGGCAAAGGGGTGGCCAAGGCATGAGACAATGCTCGGGAGGGTGGGGGCTGTATTTAAGGTTTTCACTGTTTGAAATAAAGAGGTGATGCACAAACTGATGGCACCTGGCTCTCTGTGCTCCCTCCCACCCCCACTCACCGGCCCTGGGCCCCTGCTGTTCACTAGCTCTGGCTGCCTCCTCGCAGGGCAGGGCAGGGCTTTGTCCCCCCCAGGCACAGCTCTCTTGCCAGCTGCTTCTAGTGTCTTTATTGCATTAGTGTTACCGCAAACAAGGCTGGGGCCACAAGCCCCCTATACAGTGATGGGGGCTTGGATCACACAGTCCTTCCCCCCACACGTCCAGCTGGGACAAGTCCCTGAGAAGCTGCCATCTCGGCACCAGTGGGGGCACCCCATCTCCCACCTCTGTCTAGCAGGACGTTATCACAGTGGCCTCCCCACAGAATCCTTCTGGCAGGGGTGAGCCCGTGCTGTGGGGGGTCACTGCCCCTGCCCCATGGGGGCAGCCCACCCCCAGCTGTACCTCCTGGGGGGACAGGAAGTAGGTCCTGACCTCTAGGGGGAGGAGGTGTCAGGACATCATCCATTTCAAGGCACTTAGGTCATGGCCCTGAGGCTGCTGGGCAGGCTGCCCCGGGGCAGACCAGACCCTGATGCCAGAAGACATGAGAGCAGCCCCAGGCCAAGCAGACAGCCCTAGGCAGCTCCAATTCCCTTCCTCAAAGCCCGGGAGAGTGCAGGTCACTTCCTTTCCTCCAGGCCCAGGAAGCCGCAGGGCAGTTTTGGGGTTCGCCATCAGAAGAGGGCCCTGGCGAGCTTGCGGCCAGTGGCCTTGATCTTGGGGAAGGTGGCGCTGAGCTCAGCCCTGCGGGGGGCAGCACTGGGGGGCAGGGGAGGCTCCTGGGCGCTCTTGGGGCGCAGCACAAAGTCCAAGCTGGAGCCATTCATGGCATAGAAGACATTGGCTGTAGGCGGGAAGGTCAGCTCTGCAGGGGAAGAGAGAGGGTGTGAGGGGGGGTAGGGAATAGGGTCCCCCCACCCACTCATGGGACCCCAGTTCCCTAGGGAGACCCCATTGCTATGGGTGCTCCCTGCTCCCCCAATCCCTACCCCAGGGACACCAATTCCCCCTGCACCCCTCACCTTTCCCCTCAGGCAGCAGCTGGACCAGCTGGAATTGGGGGGCAGCCCCCCGCTCCTGGCCGTGCTTCTCCAGCACCTTGGCGATGACGGACGGGGTCTTGTCCTGGCTGGTCACCTACAGCAACACAACTCGCACTGTGCACAACAGAGCCAGCCCAGGCGCCCCAGAGAGCACCACCACATACAGGGAAGTGATCACCCCACAGAGATAACACAAGCGCCGCCCCCCACCCCCCCACCCAACATGCAAAGCTGGGAGAACGCAGCAAATCCTGCCAGACATCCCAGAAAGCCTCATGCCCACCCAGTCAACACCCCCGCCTCAACGATGCACACACACGTATAGGGCTAACCTGTTCATAACAGACACAATGTGGCAGCCCCTCCCCAGAGAGAGGGGCACTGAGTCAGGGGACCAGCTGCCCCCTCCCCATAGCAGCTGTGGGATTGGGGTCACTTTGGGGAAAAGGGAGGTTCCCAGGCTAAACTAATAGCCTGGCCCACCCCAAACACACTGACTGCAGCAGGAAGTGTCACAGCAAGACAGACAGGGCAGGGTTGAGAACCCAGGAGTCCTGGCTCCCAGCCACCCCTGCTCCCCCCTAGCAGCTGGGATAGAACCCAGGTGTCCCGAATCCCAGCTGCCCACTCCCCCTCCCAGAGATGGGAGAGAACCGAGGCATCCTGGCTCCCAGCCCCCAACCTGGAGACAGGACCCAGGCATCCGGGTGCTCACCAGGATGCTTTTGTAGAGGCTGCCATTGTGCAGGGCCATGCGGGCACGGATGATGCAGCAGTCGGAGGGGGGATGCCCAGACTCCGGGTTGGGAGGGGCAGGGAAGGCAGAGCCGCATGAAGCCGAGCGCCGGTGCCCCCGGGGAAAGCCCCCCCCGGTGGGGGTGGGGGGCGAGAGGCCCCCGGCCGAGGAACCCACGTCCTCAGGAGCTGTGTCCAGCGCAGAGACTGACGGCCACTTCATGTGCTGCGGGGACGCAGAGGGGGTGACGGGACAGCGAAGAGCACAGTGCTGGGATTGAGGGAGGGGGAGGAATGGGACAAGGGGCAGGGGACTGAGGGGGAAAGGGGGGTGGGGTGCAGGACTGGGAGAGAGTGATCAGGTGGGGGCAGGAAGCAGTGGTAGGTGGGGGTCTCTCACTGCGCAGGCGAGACAGCAGCTGCGTGGCCACGGGGGGGCGGAGCAGGTCAGGGCCTGCAGCCAGAGGCCCCTTGGGAGCTGGGCCCCTCCCAGGAGAACCAAGGGTTCCCCCGGGACTCAGCAGCCTGGGAGATGAGGGAGGTAATCGATGAGAGCGAGGGGGGAGAACTGCTTTACATTCAGCCCACCAGCCTCCACCCCCTTCCCTATCCTCCAGGCCCCTCAATGTCCAGAGCCCCCCTCCCTCAATCATGCTCAGCCTGCCGCCCGGCCCATGCTCAGCTCTTGTGCAGTGGGAGTAGACCAGGTGGGCTTCAGGGGCTGCTGGGAGGGTTGGGCCTCCCCAGGGGGTTCCAGATCATCACGAGGAAGACTGTGACTGTGGGGAGAGGGGGAATTAGAATTGCACAATATACACAAACCCCCGGCCAAACTTCTACACACACACACCCTCACATGCACCACCACAACCCCCAAACCTCTACACGGCACACCACCTTCCTACATGCAACACCCACCCAACCGCTACCAATACTCACGCCATAAATCTAACAAACACTGCCCATCCGACCCAACAGTCAAGCCCAACAACACTGCCACCACACGACAGCTCCTACAGCACCAATACCCCCGAGCCCACCACCACCAGCTACCTCTGTGCCTCAGCAGGGGGGCGCAGCGCCCGCAGCAGCGCTGAAGGGGGAGCTTGGGCTGGAACTGTAGTTGCGGCACCGGACTGCAGGAGACGCAGTGGGCCAGCCACCCGAACTCCTAGGGGAGAGTGGGGTGGTTACTAGTGGGGGCATGCCGGACATGCGGCTTATGACAGGGCAGCGGGGCAGAGAGCGGGCGGGGCGGCTATACTGTGGGGGAAGGGCGGGGGCCCAGAGCCCAGGGGCTGTTAACCAGCAGGGGAGGAACCGCACAGAGAGCCAGGTGGGGCTGTACGAGGTGGGGGCAAAGAGCGATAGAGGGGGCTGTACTGGTGAGGGGGCAGGGAGAGCTTAGAGAGCCCAGGGGCTATACTTCCGGGGCAGCAGAGCAGACAGAGGGGGCGTACCGGGGGCGGGGAGAGCAACGAGGGGACCCCAAGCCAGAACATGAGGGAGCCAGCGGCCCTGGCACGGCCTAATACCTTGCGCGTTCTTCGAAGTGATGTATCCGTTCGCCAGAGAACGAGAAGGTGCCAATGAGCCCCCACAACCGACCCACACGTGCTCCCGGACCCCCCATACACTCCCAACCCCCATTGCTCCCCAGCCCCCACTGCCTGGTCACATTGCTCCCTGCTGCTTCCTTGCCTGGCCCCCCAGTTCCCCCATTGCTCCCTGCCCCCATGCGCCAGCCCCCTGAAATCACCCCCTCACTAACCACAAACTTGCGCGTCTCCAGTGAACCCTCTCGCTGTCTCTTACCAGCTATGGTACCCTCCATGAGCGACAACATTGCCGTGAGACCGTGGGCATGGCTTCCCATCCGACTGCCAATGCTGTCCTCACCCCACCTCCATACCTAACCCTAACCCAGCCCCTCACACCTAACAGGGTGCTGGATCACCCCCGCCTCCTCGGTCTCACCTCCGCTTCGTCCTTCATGGCCGTGTCCAGCATCACCAGGTCTCGCAGAGAAGGTGCCCAGGTCCGGAACCACGCCCTGGGGGAGCAGGAGTCAGAGAATGGCAGCCCCCCCCCGCCCAGCCCCCACCATTCCCACCATGCCCCCCCCACCCACCCCGCTGTGCACCCTCCGGCCCTGCACAAACACCTGTTAACCCCTGCAACCCCGCCTAGCCCCTCCCATGCCCACCACTGACCCTTCAGCCCCCACCGCCCCTCCATCCACAAGCACTCGCCTAGCCCCCAGGCACCTTCTACACGCCCCTACAAACCCCCCTGCCCCGCAGCACCTGCCATAGCCCCACCCAGTGCCTGCCATGCCACCCTCCAGCCCCCCACAGCGCCCCCACCAATCTGTCGACCCACAGACCTCACCTGCCCCTCACTCCCACCGTGCCCCCTCCAACCCCCCACACCCCGCCTGCCACACAGCACCCCACCTAGTCCTCCCATGCCTGCCGTGAACGCTCCAGCCTTTCTTATATTGTATGTGAGTCTTACTGTTGAGCCTATGTGAGTTTTACTGTTTTGCATGAATGTGTGCCTCAGTTTCCCTGTGTGCTGCACCAATACCTCGGTGGTGGGAACAGGGGTGTGTGATTTTGGCTGAGACCCTCTGGGGCACATGAGGCTGCTCCAGCTGCCTGCACATGTGCTATGGCAGGTGCCCTTTGTAACCTGAGGACCAGGTGACTTCTCAGAGGGGAGCTGTGTTAGTCTGTAGCTGTAAAGAAGGACAGAGCCTGTGGCACCTTACAGACTCTCAGACCTGCTTATGCTCCAATGCGTCTAAGGTGCCACAGGACTCTGTCGCTTTTGGCAACCAGGTGACTCTTGGCCTCAGAAGCGAGACAAAGATGAGGAGAAGCAGCAATGGGGGTGTCTGTGGTGGGGTCGCTGGAAGCTGGCAGTCTGCTTGGGGGGACTGGAAGACGGGGAGTCCTGGGCCAGATGGACTTGGCTGAAAGTTACTGATTTCTGTGCTAACACACACTGTTCTACACCATGTTTCCGTCAACTAATAAACCTCTTTTACCTGCTGGCTGATAGTCACATCTAACTGCGGAGTTGGGGTGCAGGGCTCTCTGGCTCCCCCAGGACCCCGCCTGGGCGGACTCGCTGCGGGAAGCACACGGAGGGGCAGGGGTGGCTGAATGCTCCAAGGTCAGACCCAGAAAGGCTGAAGCTGTGGAAGCTTCTTGCCCTGGAGACAGTCTGCTCCAAGGGAGAGGAGGCTTCCCAGAGTCCTGCCTGGCTTTGTGGGGAGCAGTTCCAGAGCATCGCCCAGGGACCCCGTGACACCCGCCTACCCATCCCACACCCACCATGCACCCTCCAGCACCCACAGAGCCCCACACAAAGCACACTGCCAATCCCCTCGCCCCACAGCCCCCTGCCTGGCCTCCAGCCCCCCATATACCCCACCCAAACCATACCTCCAACCCAAGCTATTGGGCCCCCCACATATTTCCCAGCCTATTGTGCCTCTGCCCAGCCCCCCATATACCCCAACCAGGGCTGTCCAAGCCCACCACGCCTCAGTATCCCCCCCACCTCTGCCTTCCTGGGCCCTGGAGGGGGAGAACAGGAACGGGGCAGCCCCTCCTATCCTGTGCCCCTCCCTCCCCCACTCACCACTGGGCGCTGCTCCTGGGGTCTCCGCGGCTGCCGGCGTGGGGCAGGGTCAGTGCCAGATGGTTTGGAGGTGCCCTCCTGGGGGGCAGAGGAATGTGAGAGGGGCACAGGGTGCGAGTGTGAGGAGGAACAATGAGACATGGGAAGGTGTCGGGGACGAGGGCGGATACAGGAGACGTGGTGAGGCACAGGGGTTGGGCCAGTTGGGTAGGGAGGGGGCAGAGGGAGGGAGTGGGGGGCAGGATGGGAAAGGAGGACATTAGGGAGCCATGGTGAGGAGGTGGGTAGGAGGCAGTAATGGGGGGCAGGGAACCGGGGAGCAGGATGGGGGCACAGGAGCCGGGGGGCTGGGAGGCGGCTGGGGGCAGGGAGTTGGGGTTAGGATGGGGCACAGGCTGGGGGACTGGGAGCCGAGGGAGCAGGATGGGGGGGGCACAGGAGCCGGGGTGGCTGGGGGGAAGATGTGGGGCAGGATGGGGGCACAGGAGCCGGGGTGGCTGGGGGGGAAGATGTGGGGCAGGATGGGGGTGAGGTACAGGAGTCGGGAGGCAGGTGGCCCCTCACCTGGAACAGCAGCTGCCGACTCAGGCTGTAGTTATCCTGTTCAGAACAGATGGTGCTGAGCTCCTCGTAGCTGCGCAGCGCGTCCCTGGCGGGAGGATCGGGGGGGGGGGTGAGTGACCCCTGAGACATTGCCCCCCCTGATGGCCCCCGACCATCCCAACCACCCGGCTCCACACACACACACCCCGGCCCAGCCCCACCTGGCAGTCTCATCCCAGGTCCGCTTGAGCCGGTGCACGGGGCTGGACTGCAGGGCAGAGATGATGGCGCAGAGAGACGAGAAATTCCTCAGGGCGCGGCACTCCTGGGGACACAGCGGTCAGGGTCACGGGGGGCCAGCTGCAGGGCAGGGGCTGGGCTGGCTCAGGGGTCGGGGGGGCCTGGCTGGTACTGGGGGCAGAGCTGAGATCAGACGTTGCTCTCACTTCCACTGTGTGAATCCTTTTCTCATGAGCCATGGGCCCATTGCTGGGGGCAGGGGCCGGGGACGGCCCAGGCTGTGAGACCAGACACAGTGCGGTGACCCTGACCCCAGAGCACTGAGCTCCGGCCCCACACTCACCTTGGCCACGTGGATCCATTTCTCCAGGATGCAGGCCCGGTGCTGGGGGCCAGGGACGCGGTTGGGGTCTGGGGGCCCGACACAGTGTGACGACCCCGACACCAGAGGGTTGAGCTCTGGCCCCACACTCACCTCAGCCACGTGGATCCATTTCTCCAGGATCCGGGCCCGCTGCTGGGGGCGCAGCCCCGGCCTCGCCAGGCAGGAGCGGATCACGGCCCCCGCCAGGCGGTTGAACTGGTGCACCGTGGCACGGACGCTGGGGCAATCCCGCTCCCGCCCCTTCTTGTCCCGCTGAGACCAGAGCGAGCCCAGGCACTGGTAGGGCACGACCCGCAGGAAAAGCGCCTGGGGGGAGGGGAAGGGGTTAATGGGAGGCTGCACCCCAATCCCTCCCACCTACCGCGCCTGGGAACAGCACCTGAGGGGGCAGGATTAATGGGGGGCTGCACCCCGACCCCAACCCACTGCTAGAGGAGTCCCTTACCCCTCACCCACAGGAACATCTCCTGGGGTGTCCTGAACCCCCCCCTGTAACCTAAACACTGAGTCCCCCCCCATTACCTATCCCCACCCCACAAATACCCTGACGTGGGGACCTGTGGGGTACAGCCCCTTCCCCCGCCCCCTCCCCACACTCACCGCCTCCACTAGTGTCAGCTGAGAAGCCACATGGTCGGCTTGGAAGATCAGGATGTCAAGGGGGTCAGGGTCCCCCCTGGGGGACACTCCCCCCTCGGGGCCATCTTCCCCTACCCCCCATTCCTCTTCCTCCAGCTCCCCTGCAAGGGGGGGGCAGTGTTAGACCCAGTGGGGGAGAGCCTGCCCCACATATAGACCCTCCCACCAACCCCAGTACCCCCTCCCACCTCCCCATCCCCCAGATCTGCCCCCCACCCTTATCTGCCTGCCTCTTGGCCCCCCAACTTGCCACCCAACTCCTTCTGCAACCAGTACCCGTTACCCCCATCCATACTGCCCCCCTCCCCAGGTCCTGCCAGGCTTTCGCCCACCCCCAGCCCCCCTCACCTCATTGCTGGACCCCCGCCGGCACCGCCCCGTATGGCAACGAGTTCTTAGGCATCATATCCTCAGCCTCGGAGCCACTTGCCCCCAGTGCACATTGCAGGCTGCCGGGCCCAGTCGCTTACCGATAGCGCTCAGAGGAGCGAATAGGCGGTCCAACGGCCCCTCCGAAATCCTCAGGTTACCCATCCCAGCCAGGAGCACCATCAACCTAGAGGCAGTAGAAGGCCCTGAGGGAGATGGGGGTGACATGGGACACAGCCAGAGGACAGGTGAGGGGGAGGCTGTGGGGGGGGTCCACTCACCGCTTTTTGCTCAGTCTTCTCTGCGGAGACGGGCCCTGGCTCCAAGCGCCCGACCGATCCTGCAGCCTAGAGGGAAGACCGGGTCAGGGAGCTGCGCATCGGCCCATGCCCCTGGGGCCTTGCCCATGTCCCACAGTGCCAGGAAGGCTCCTTTCCCTAATGTGCATGTCCCCGTAGCAGCCAGAGCGCGATGGCGCCAGCTGCTACAGGTCCCAGCCCTCCCCGTCTCATGGAACCCCCCATGGCGCCCCTGCCCGCCTCGCTCTTACCCAGTCCCGACTCCCAACACGGACCCGCATTGCGCTCCCTAACTTCTCCGCCCTCCGAGTCCCAGCCCCTCCCTCTCATCCTCCCTGATCCATGGGCCTTGCTTCTCCCCGCCGACAGCATCGATCTCCTCGGCCAAGTGGAGCCAATAGGCTCTCCCCTATGTTGTCCCCCCCCATCCCTCTGCCTCTCTTCCCCACCCTATAATCCCTATTCATACCCGCCTCAAACGCCCGCACTTTCCCCCAGCATTCGTGCCCCCTTCACCCTACTGTATCCCGTGTCCTCGCAGCCCGCGCTCGTTGAGCACTCCACCATAGCATCTTGCCCCTATTGTGACACCATGTCCTGGTACCCCTTTCCCCTTACGTCACGCCCATGTTCTTGCACACCCGTTCCCTCCCCGCCGGAACTTACCTCCCAGCAATCTCTGCGCCCCCTCCTCCCCTTCACCATCCTGCGCCCCCTCCACCCCACGAGCCCTTCACCCTGTCAAGCAGACAGCCCCAGCGACCAGTGGGGAGGCGGGCGATACACCCGGTACGGTGACCAGGAAGCAGAACGTACAGGTGCGGTCGCCCCAGCATCTGGGCACTCAGCAGGTGCCGGAACACAAGCCCGGCACGCAAGCAACCCCGGCCTTCACGAGCGGGCTGGCTCCCTGCCGGCCCCGGAGGCCTGTGGGGAGAGCACAAAGTCAGCCTGGGCCCCGCCCACTCCTACCGCATGATGACCACGCCTGGCCTCCCTGGCGCTCCACCCCCAGTGCCTGTGCAGAGAGCATTGAGCCAAGAAGCCAGACTGGAACCCCCACTCTGCCACCGTGACCCAGCCTGGCTCCCGCGCGCCTCCCCCGGTGGCCTGTAGGAGAGACGCCAGACACCCTGGGGCCCCGCCTCCTACGCAGGTAGACCCAGCCGGCTCCCCGCCCCCCCGGGGCCGTGTAGGGAGAGCACTCAGTCAGCCTGTACCCCCTCATGCTCCCTTCAGTGACCCAGCCTGGGCTCTCCCGCACTCCCCTCAAGTGGGTTTCTGGGCCTGTGGGGAGAGTGTCAGAAGCCAAGCCTGGACCCCCACATAGCTCCACAGTGCCCTAGCCTTGGCCTCCCCCCCCTCCCCGCAGGCCTGTGCGGAGAGCTGTCAGAGGCCAGCCTGAGACCCCCACTTCGTCACAGTGACCCAACCTGGTCCCCCCCTTCCCCGCCGCGGGCCTGCTGGGAGGAGCAGCCAGATCACCCGTGGCACCCCGCCTCCTACATCACGGACCCCAGCCTGGCTCCCCAACCTCCCCCGCGGGGCCTGGTAGTGAGAGTCACCGAGTCAGCCTAGTACCCCCCTACATGCTTCCCTCAGGGACCCAGCCGTGGCTTCCCCGCACATCCCCTCCCCTGGGGCACTGTGGGAAGTGTCAGCAGGCCAGAACCTGACCCCCACTATCCGCCCAGCTAGTGACCCCGCCTGGCTCCCCCCCCTCTCCCGCAGTGCCTTTGCGTAGTAGTGTCAGATGCCAGCCTGGACCCCACTGTACGGTTTATCGCCACAAACGTGACCCAGGCCTTGGCTCCCCCCCCTCCACCATACCGCGGGGCCTGGTTGGGGAGAGCGCCAGTCACCCTGGGGCCCGCCGCCGGTCCTAACATCAGAGTGACCCAGCCTGGCTCCCCGCCACATACCCCGGGGCCTGTAGGGAGAGGCACCATTGCAGCCTATGCACCCCCTCAATGGCTCCCTCATTGACCCAGCCTGGCTCCCCGCCTCCCCTACCCTGGGGCCTTGGGGAGAGTGTCAGAGTCGAGCCAGCCTGGACCCCCACTAAGCGCCACAGTGACACACAGGCTGGCTCCCCCCCCTCCCGACGCAGGGCCTGTGGCGGAGAGTGTCAGAGCCAGCCTGGACCCCCACATATTCGAGCACACGTGCCCAGCCTGGCTTCCCCCCCCTCCCCGCGGGCTGTGGGCCGGAGAGCGCCAGTCACCCTGGGCCCCGCCTCCTACCTACAGTGACCCAGCCTGGTTCCCCGCCACCCCCGGGGCCTGTTAGGGAAGGAGCACCATCAGCCCCTGGACCACACCCATGCTCCCTCAGTGACCCAGCCTGGCTCCCCGCCTCCCCTCCCTGGGGCCTGTGGGGAGAGTGTCAGAGCCAGCCTGGACCCCCACTCCGCCACAGTGACCCAGCCTGGCTCCCCCCACTCCCCGCAGGGCCTGTGCGGAGAGTGTCAGAGCCAGCCTGGACCCCCACTTCGCCACAGTGACCCAGCCTGGCTCCCCCCCCTCCCCGCGGGGCCTGTGGGGAGAGCGCCAGTCACCCTGGGCCCCCGCCTCCTACTCAGTGACCCAGCCTGGCTCCCCACCCCCCCGGGGCCTGTGAGGAGAGCACCAGTCAGCCTGGACCCCCCACTCCTACCCAGTGACCCAGCCTGGCTCCCCGCGTCCCCTCCCTGGGGCCTGTGGGGAGAGTGTCAGAGCCAGCCTGGACCCTCACTCCGCCACAGTGACCCAGCCTGGCTCCCTGCCCCCACTCCAGGGCTTGTGGGGAGAGCGTCAGAGCCAGCCTGGACCCCCCACGTTCCCCTAGTGACCCGGCCTGGCTGCCCCCCGACCCCGAGCCTGTGGAGAGAGCATCAGAACCAGCCTGGACCCCCCACACCATCCCCTCTCAGTGACAGCCCCCCTATACCGCTGGGGGCCCGGGGAAGAGATGGCACCAGAGCCACCCTGCCCCCCACACTCACCCCTGGCTGGGTGCCCCCGGGCTGGCGCGTGGTCACTGTGTAGATCACTCCCTCCTCGGCCTCCTCAGTCAGGGTCACTGGGGGCTGCGGGAGAGCGGAGTTACCCCGGGTATCACTGCTCCCCACCCCTCCATCTGCAGGAGTCTCATCCCCCCTCCCCCTGGATTTCCCCTGGCCAGCTGTATATGAGCAGCCTCACACACCTACAGGACTTGTCACTGTCCCATCCCAACTCACCTTGACAGGCAGACAGTACCACCGAGTCCGGGACAGCCCCCCTCCCTCCTGACCTCCCGGCCCCAGGCACGCCCCCAGGCGCAGGAAAACCTTCATCAGCGCCCCCCGCCCCCCCAGACAGAGACCCCCTCCTGCTGCCTACTGGGGCGTGGCCCCCACCAGCCTCCCCCAGAACTGCCCCCTCCCCTCAGGCAGAGGGAGCACTTTGGGGGACATCTGGGTATGTGGGGGGCGACAGACAGATGGCTGTCACCACCTCCACCCCAAGGTGCGTGTATGCTGAAGAGGTTCACTGGGTCCTGCTCAGGCCCACTTGGGGGCGCAACTCTTACTGGGGTGGGGCGTCGGGGGGAGGGAATCGCCCAGCTGAGCCCCCTGCAATCCTATGGGACAGGCCTGGGCCTGTGGACCTGGGCAGAGGAGTTCGGGGTGCATAGGTCTTGGGGGGCTGGGTGGGAAAGTTAGGGGGCACAGCAGGGGTTCAGGGGCACAGATAGTAGGGAGGAAGGGAAGGGGGTGCAGGTGAAAGAGGGCGCACAGAGGGACCCAGTGAACCTCTCAGACATGCAGGCCAAGGCAGCTAGCCAGGCAGCCACCCTTCCCGCCTCCCCAGTCACACACACACCAACAAGAAACCCCTCCTACACTCCCCCGTCTGTCCCCGCTCCCCTCCCCCGTCTGTCCGTCTGTCTGTCCCTGCTCCCTTCCCCGTCTGTCTGTCCTGTTCTCCCTATACTCCTCCCCGTCTGTCTATCCCTGCTCCCCTCCCCCGTCTGTCCGTCCGTCTGTCCCCGCTCCCCTCCCCCGTCTGTCCGTCCGTCTGTCCCTGCTCCCCTCCCCCGTCTGTCCGTCCGTCTGTCCCTGCTCCCCTCCCCCGTCTGTCCGTCCGTCTGTCCCTGCTCCCTTCCCCCGTCTGTCCGTCCGTCCCTGCTCCCTTCCCCAGCGTCCCTGCTCCCTTCCCCAGTCTGTCTGTCCTGTTCTCCCTATACTCCTCCCCGTCTGTCTGTCCCCGCTCCCCTCCCCGTCTGTCTGTCTGTCCCCGCTCCCCTCCCCCGTCTGTCTGTCCCTGTTTCTCTCTCTCTGTCTCCCTCCCTGTGGTTCTTCCGCCTTCTCTGTCTGCTCCAGCCCCACCCCCTCCCGCCCTGCTCCCCCAGGCACTTCCCCAAACCTGCCCTGCCCCCCCAGCGCAGGGACTGGGTGTGTCCTCGGGAGGGGATGCTCACCTGAGCCCTATGACCCCAGGGAGCGGCAGGGCAGTTGGGGACCAAGGGGAATTTGGGACAGGAAGTGAAGGGACATCTCAGGCCCACTTGCACCCAAGCCTCACACTGCCCCTCACCACAGCCCCAGCCCCCCATCCACTCACTCCTCAGAAACAGCCCACAACACAGACACCCCCAAACACCCCACCACTCCACACACACCCCCATCCACACAACCACACTGAGTGAGCTGCATAACTACCAGCAAAGCCAACACAACCACACACACCTCAACTACCAACGACGTGCACCCCCCATGACAACGCTTCACATACAACTGTGTGACCCCACCAGACACATCTGAGAACACACGGCTCCACAAACCCACAGAGCTGTGACTTCACAACACACACTCGACAATACACAGTTACACACACACACCAAGGGTGTAACAGTACAACATGCCCCTCCCAACACACGGCTCCACAAACCCTCATGGGTGTGACCCCACCACACAACACACAGCTTCACAGCCCCCCCTTGCACCACATACACCCACAATGGTGTGACCCCACAACACCCCCCTTCACACCTGCGTGACCCAACGCCACACAGAATCTCCTCCCCCAACCACACACAGGGGCGTGACCCCACATCCCCTCTAACCCCACACACCCCGACTGCTGCCAGCAACACCCGAGCTGACCACCCCACGCCACCCCCCCAACACAACCCCACGGGGCGGCCCTCCCTCCCATATCCCTCCTCAGCGCACACCTCCCTGTGACCCTCCCCCGTGCCCCCAGCCTGCCCTCCCCATCCTCACCTGTGGCTGCGGGGGTCGGGGGACACCAGCTCCGGTACCCGCTCAGAAGTGACCCCCTGCTCTCCCCCAGACTCCAGGCCGGGCCCCCTCCAGCAGATGGCGCAGCGAGCGGGGGGCAGCATGGGGGGGCGTGGGGGGAGGGGACTTCTCAGCCCCACGGAGGAGTCATGGGCTGCCGGGGGACGGGGGTGTCAGGAGAGGTCCAGGACTGAGAAAGATGGGGACGGGAACGGAAGGACATGGGAGGGAAGTTAGAACTTCTCCAGGAGCAGGAAATATCTGGGGGGACTTGGTCCCCCTCCCTCCTGCAGCCCCCTGCCCCCCTCCCCCACCCTACATTCTACACTGCACCCCTGCTCCCTCACTGCACCCCTTCCCGTTCCCCCACCCTACACCCCCATATTCCCCACTGCCTCAACACACCCCTCCCCCTCCCTACACCCCCATATTCCATACTGCACCCCTGCCCTGCTCCCCACCCTACACCCCCATATTCCCCTAGCACACCCCATAGCCTCCATTGCATCCCCTGCTCCCCCCGTGCACGCCCACCTGGGTGCCAGGCTGGGGGTGGGAAGGTCCCTTCGCCCCTCGGGCACCGGCTCCCTGCTGCGCCCCGGGGCCAGGCTGAGTGCGCTGGGCGGGGCTGGGCGGAAACCCGGAGCCGGCTTGGGAACGGAGCCAGGGGCCGGGGAGAGTCAAAGCCCGGAGCTGGAAAGAAGGGGTAGGACGGAGTGGAGCCAGGGGCTGGAGAAAGAGAAATCCGGAGCTGGAGTCGGAGCAGACAGCACGGAGCTGGACGGAGTCTAGGAACAGAGCCTGGAGCTGGAGCCGGAGCCAAGCAGGGGCAGGAAGTGGGGGCAGGACAGAAAATCTGGAGCTGGAACCAGGGACGGGCAGGAAGAGGGAAGGACGGAAAGCCCAGAGCTGGAGCCAGTACAGAGGCACAAAACCCGGAGCTGTATCAGCCTGGACTGGCTCCAGGGAGTAAAGCCGGCAGGACTAAAAGGGGATGGATGGGAGTCAGAACCGCACTGCCTGCCACAGAGCCTACCGGGGAGATGGAAATCCTGGAGTGGAAGAAGTCTGGAAAGGAAGTGACATGAAACCCAGAGCAGAGCCAGGGAGCAGAGAGCTGCAAGGCCCAGAGAGGAGCGTTAAAGCCCAGACTGGATCTGCCTGGGAACAGAGCCAAGGCCAGAGAGACCCAGAACCTGGGACAGACACACTATGTGGCTCTGTCCCATGGCTGCGTGTTTCCCAGATCTCCATTTTGCATATTTCCCCCTCCCCTGGGATCCAGCTCCATGTTGCCAGTTCTCCACTCATATTCCCCTTGGAATCCGGGTCCATGTTTCCCAGTGCTCGTCTGTATATTCTTCCCCTTCCCCCCAGGATCCGGCTCCACGTTTCCCAGCGATGCAGTCTGTATATATGCTCCCCTCTCCACGTGTTTGTATATTCTCCCACTCCCCTTGGGAGCTGGATCCATGTTTTCCACCTCTCCGGTCTCTACATTCCAGCTCCCAATCCAATTCCGGGTTTCCCATCTCTCCAGTCCATATATTCCCCTCCAGTGGGGTCTGGAACCTCTAGTCCCTATATTTTCCCCTCTCTCTCCATGCAGAGGAAGCTGAACAATGGGGACTCCCTTCCTGTCTCCCTCCAGCCAGGAAGTCGCCCCTCCAGTGCTTGCCGGCTGGGTATGAACCCAGCATGGGGAATGCTTAGAGAGCGAGGAGAGCTGGGAAGTCAAGACCAGGACATACAGGACTCTGTAACATAAGGGGGGGAATGGGAGCAACCCAGGGTAGCAAGGATGGTGGGAAAGGCTTTGTCTCCCTGACCCTGTGGAACTCTCTGCTACTGGGCATTCAGCCTTGGGACCGTGTGCCCTGGGTCTTAGGGAGAGGCGACTCTCTGAACCCAACTGGCCTGGGCTATGAGGGTGTCAGGGATGGGGAAGTCTCCTGCTGAGGCAGAAGGAGATGGGGGCACTGGGGGCGGGGGCAGTTTGGGCAGGGCCAGGGCCGGCTCCAGGCACCAGCTAAAGAAGCAGGTGCTTGGGGCGACCAATACCAAGGGGCGGCCCTCTGGCTGCTATTGGGGCAGCAGGTCCGGGTCTTCGGCGGCCTGAATTGCTGGCTGAATTCCCCGCTGAATTGCCGCTGAAGAGTGGAGCAGCGCAATCGCGCTGCCGTGGCTTATTGTTTGTTTGTTTGTTTTTTGCGCTGCTTGGGGCAGCAGAAAACCTGGAACCGCCCTGCGCAGGGCATGTGGGTCTGGGTGGGGAGAGGAGACCTCTGCTGTGGGGGCTCCGGGGAGGGATGTTGAGAGATGACGACGCCCATTCAGAAGTTACGTGGTCACAGCAAAACATTTTTATTTCTGGGGCCAAAGTCCCCATATAGCAGTGCAGACCAACAGCCCCCCAATCTTAAACAGAACAGGCCATTTGCCTGACCGCCCAGGGGGAGGCAGGCAGCAGGGGGGGGCATGGGTGGGGGTGGAGGCTCAGGCTGAGGAACCCCAGCAGCAGGAGAAGTGGGTGCTGTGGGCAGAGCAGGCCAAGAGGGGGTGGGGAGGTGGGAGGGGGTGGGTTGAGGCATGATTCTGGCAGCATAGAAGGGGGACCGGAGAGGAAGTTAACCCTTTATTGACCATTAAGCCCCCCAACTCTGGTTCCTGTCCTGAGGTTCACAATCTTATTATGGGGGTCACAGATCAGCCCCCAAAATCTCAGCTTCCCTGGGCACGTCTCACTCTGATTTCTGTGGGGAGAAGAGAGACAGGTAAGAATCATCCCAGGTACTCCAGCCCCAGCCTCTCCCAGCAGGGGGTGCTGGGGGGGGGAGGGCAGGAGCACTGGTGGGGTGTGGAGGAGTATTTACCTTGCTTTTCTCTTCGGCTCCGGATGGACAGACTGAAAAAGGAACCAAGACAGAGGAGTGAGACCCTGGCTCAGGAGTGGGGGGGAGGTGGTATATAGGCCTGTTCGTGAGGATACAGGGGAAGGTCAGGGAGTGCAAAGCGGAAGAGGGGGTCTGAGGGGAGCAGGGGCAGCAGAGGTCTAGGGGTACACATCCTTCCCGAGGAGATGTGGGGAAGAGGAACAGATGTGGCCTGGGAAGCAGACGGCTCGTTGAGGGGTACCTGGGGGCTGAGGACTGTATGGAGTGGCAGTATGAGGGGGTGTTGCAGAGGAGGCTGGATGGTTGGGAGTGCAATGGAGGGTGGTATGGGGGGATAGGGACTGGGAGGGATATGGGGGCAGTGGGAGGGTTAGGGGCTGTATGGGAGACAGTGGGGTGAATGGTGGCAGGGAGGCACCTACCCTTGTCCTGGAGGAGGCACTGGGGATCGGGGCATATGGGGGAGGGGGTAACACGAGGGGCAGTGGGGGGAGGGGAAGTGACACAGGGGAGCACACATCCTTGTCCCAGAGGAGGTGGTGGGGTAGGGGTGTATTCTGTCCGTCCGTCTGTCCCTGCTCCCCTCCCCCGTCTGTCCGTCCGTC
>NC_133780.1:155288-158504 GCF_003597395.2 Chelonoidis abingdonii | reverse complement strand
AAGGAGTTTGGATCAGAGTAGTCTCTCAGGGTAACCCAGGGAGGGGAAAATCTGGGAGGGGGAAAGGAGGGGGAATGGTGGGGGGTTACTGCTGAGACCTAAGGGGTTTGGGTCTTGGGTTCCCCAGGGAAGGTTTTGGGGGAACAGAGAGTGTGCCAAACACTACATTTTGGCTGGTGACAGCGCTATCAGATCTAAGCTAGGAATTAAGCTTAGAAGAGTACATGAGGTCCCCACTTTTTGGATGCTAAAGTTCAAAGTGGGAAAAATACCTTGACAGGGGGTTACAGACTGGTCCCATATGGGCCTGTACAGCCCAGCCTGGTGTCCCTCCTCTGCCAGGAGACACAGACAGAGGGCTGGGGTGCAGCATAACCATGGGGGTGGAGGGAAGCGGGTTCAGAGGAAGAGATGATTTACAACCTAGTCTGGCTTCCCTCATCTCCTGGGGCCAGGGGGTACAGTGCCACCACCTGGGGCTGTGGGAGGAAGGACGGATTAGAGATCAGTCCCATACAGCCCTGTATAGCCCAGCTAAGCATCCCCAAAGTCTGTTGTTTCTAGGGGGCGCTGGCTCAATGTGGGGAACTCTGGGACCCCTCCAACTCAGGGGGAAATATTGGGGTTCACAGCCCAGGCTGTGGGAGCATCAGTTCAGGGGCCCTCCCTAGAATCAGTTGTGTATCAGTAGCCTGGGGCGGGGGGAAGATACCTGTGGGGTGCAAAGATCATCTCATATCGACCTCCCCCAAGGCTGGGAGCAGAGGCAGGAGCTCAGAGGGGCTCCCCCAGACTCACCGGTGATGCGCAGCTCCAGGGCCTGCTGGGCGTGGAGGTGGGGCAGGTAGATGGTGCAGATGTAGGTTCCTTCGTGCCGCACCCCAACCCGGGACAGTCGCAGCGAGACATTGGTGTCTGCGTCCACCCTCCCCTCCTCCAGGAACAGCTGCGCCCCCTCCTCGGCCACATGGGCCCGGCCTGACACCCCGTCGTAGGCCAACACCACGCGTCCAGCACCCCGGTACTGGTACCGCCACTCCACCGAGAAGGGGCCGGGTGGTGCTGTGAAGCCACAGTCCAGCAGCACGTCCTGGCCCAGGCGGGAATGCAGGTGTGGGGTGCGGGAGAACACGGACAACACCGCTGAAGGGGGGAGATGAAGGGGTTACTGCTGTGAGCACCACAGAGACAGTGCTACGGGGGTTACTGCTGTGAGCACCACAGAGACAGTGCTATGGGGATGGGGGGTTACTGCTGTGAGCACCATGGGAACAGTGCCACCGAGAGGGGGACAGGGTTGTGAGCACCACATGGACAGTGCCACGGGGGCGGGTTACTGCTGTGAGCACCATGGCAGTAGTGCCAATGAGGGAGGGGTAGGGTTGTGAGCACCACAGGGACAGTGCCCTGGGGTGGGCAGTGCCATGGGGAACTGTTAGGACTGTGAGCATGATGCCTCAGAGGTAGTGCTTTGAGCACTACAGTAACAGTGGCACAAGGCAGGGCTGTGAGCACCATGGGAACAGTGCCTTGGAGGAGGGCAGGGCTGTGAGCACCACACGGACAGTGCCACAGGGGTGGGGGGTTACTGCTGTGAGCACCATGGGAGCAGTGCCACCGAGGGAAGGGCAGGGTTGTGAGCACCACAAAGACAGTGCCGGGGGGTGTGGGGTTACTGCTGTGAGCACCATGGGAGCAGTGCCAGGGAGGCGCAGGGTTGTGAGCACCACAGGGACAGTGTCCTGGGGTGGGCAGTGCCATGGGGAACTGTTAGGACTGTGAGCATGTTGCCTCAGAGGTAGTGCTTTGAGCACTACAGTAACAGTGGCACAAGGCAGGGCTGTGAGCACCATGGGAGCAGTGCCAGGGAGGGGCAGGGTTGTGAGCACCACATGGACAGTGCCCTGGGAGGGGTAGTGCTGTGAGCAGCACAGCAGGATGCGGGGGCAAGGGAAGGAGCTCAGGGCCCCAAGGAGAGTGGGGGTCCCCACAGCAGGGTTTTGGGGGGGGAGGCCGCTCCCACCCTACATTCCCAGTTGCCCTGCTTACCAGTTGCCATGGTGACTGCCGGTTGCAGGGACATTGCAGCCTCCTCGCTCTTGAGGACAGTGCTGACCCCGTAGCCCCTGGCGGGGGCCTGGATGCTGCTGATGAACCAGGTGCCCCCCAGGCCCAGGGGGCTGCGGTGCTCGGGGGTCAGGCCGGCTGCCCAGGGCACGTGGGCCTCCTGTGGCAGGTAGGCGTTGATCTCACAGGACGGCAGCTCCCCCTCCTTGGGGCGCCCCCCTGCTGGGAGGGGGACACGGTGCAGGGCCCCTGCAGGGTCTGGAGAGGAGAAAGAAATCAGGGCACCCCAATGCCCACCCTTGCCAGGAGGGGGATACAACGCAGGGTCCCCCAGAATCTGGGGAGAGAGAGAGATGGGGAGCAGTTGTGGGGCATGGGAAGGCGAATGAGGGACATGCCAGGGAGGGGAGTGGGGGGGCACTGGAGGGCAAGGCGGAGGAGTGGGGGAGCAGTTGGGAAGGATGGGGAAAGGAGGGGGCTGTAAGAAGTGGGATGGGGGAGCAGAGGGGAGGAGCAGGGTGGGGTGAACAGGTGGGGTAACACTAGGGGCAGGTGGGATGTAGGGGTTGTCCTGGGGGGCAGGAGTGGGCAGCAGGGTGGTAGTGCGGGCAGGCACTGGAGCAGCAGGGTGTGGGAGCCTGGGGGGGGAGGGGAGGACATACCTACGATGTCAAAAATCATGCCTGGCTCCAGGTCGGGGGGCAGCTCGGACTCCATCTCGGGGTGCCCCCCTCTCACCTCCCGCAGTAGCAGCAGAGCCCTGCGCTGGGTCACGGAACTCGGCATCACCCCCACGCCCCCCCCGGCCTCCTCCACAAACCAGCAGCTCAGCCGGGGGGGCCCCGCTGCAGCCAGACACAGAGTGAACCCTAGGGGCCAGAGCCAGGGGTTAGTGGGGACACCAGGACCCCCAAAGCTCCCTGGGTCATCGGACTGCCCCAGACTGCCCCCTCCCCAGGGCAAGGACCCCCGAGAGATGCCCCTCCCTAGGGATGACCCCTCATCCCCTCAGGGTCTGATTTCTCCACTGCCACCAATAATCAGCAGGTGCCTCTACATCCCACCCAGGCCCTGAGCAGCCCCATCACCCCGCTCCTCCCGAACATCCTGTGGGAGCACAGCCCCCCCCCCCCCCGCCCCGGGGCGGCA
>NC_133780.1:147730-155263 GCF_003597395.2 Chelonoidis abingdonii | reverse complement strand
CACCCAAGGAAGATGGGGCTGGACGATGCCTTCAGGTCCCTTCCAGTTCTGTGAGCGTTTGTGGGTGTGTGTGTTGTGTATATATTACATATATTTAAAGGGTGTCAGGTTTCCTGTTACCGGGACCGAAAGCTGCATGGCTTGCATTGGCGAGACAGGTTCGCTCCATACAGCGAGGTTCTTGGGGGCAGGTTTCCTGTACCCCTGGACAGGGGAATTGAATAGGAGGCCCAGTGCCGACATTACAGCAGTTCGGGGTGGTTAGTGGGGGAGGGCAGGTTTCCCTGTTACCCGATCATGCCAAAAGCGGGGTAGGGGAGGATTGAGAGGGGCAGGTTTCCCCCTTAGCTGTTCTGGAGGGAGTTACGAGCGGGCAATTTCCTTACAGTGGATTTCTGGGGGTACCGCAAGCCCTGAGCCCACTCTATTTGTTCCGCATATCTCTCGCAGCCCCATAAAATGTTCGATCGCCACAGTGGGTCTTGGCGCCTGGCGTAGGGTGGCCCTGGCTGCATCAGAGTGAGCCCCCCAAATGTCACGCCACTTGTCCCTTGCATGCAACACACCAGGAAAATATTTGGGAGAAACCCATCCTCTACTTCGTGCCCCCAGATAGCACTACCCAGTGAGCAGCCCCCCCTCATCCCCTCCCCGATAAACTCAGTGACCAAGTGCCCTTGTAGAGGCATGAACTTCTGGTGCTCCCCTGGAGGGTGGGGGTCCCTAGCAGCTTCCCCCCCTAAGGGGGTCGCCAGAGAGGTCACGCATTTGGGTCTGTGGTAGCCTGACCCAAAGAGTCTGACCTGGGAGCAAAACAGGAGCTGACTGGAGGAGAAAGAATGGCGTATGGGGGCTGGCGGGAGACAGCAGATGGAGGACCAGAGGGGAGGGAGTAGGGCATGGGGCATACTAGGGATGGCAGGAGGTGGCAGAGGAAATTGGGGGGCATTGGAGGGAGGGTTGAGGGAAAGAGCTGGGGGGCGGAGCAGAGGAAGAGAGGGCAGTGAGAGGGGGGAAGAGGGAGCTGGTCAGGCAGAGGAAAGATGGGCAGTTGGAAGGAGGGGGGGAGGGAGCTGGGGGGCAGGGAAGGAAGCGCTGGGGCGGGCAGTGTAGGGAAGGGTGAGGCAGAGGAAGATGGGGCAGGGAGGAAGGGGTGGAGAGGGACCTGAGGGTGAGCAGAATAATGAAGATGGGGCAGTGGAGGGAGGGCGGCAGGAGCGCTGGCGGGCGGGCAGCGGAAGATGCGGTCAGTGAGGCGGGCAGAGGGAGCTGGGGGCAGGGAAGGAAGAGGGGCAGTGAGAAGGGGGCAGGGCAGAGGGAGTTGGGGGCGGGGCAGGAGGTGCTGGGGGGCGCGTGCTAGAGGAAGATTTTGGGCAATGGAGGGAGGGGGTGGGGAGAGGGAGCTGGGCAGGGCAGGATAGGCACTGGGGGCGGAGCAGGAGGAAGAGTGGGGCAGTGGAGGAGGGCGCAAGGAGAGGCGGCAGAGGGAGAAGATGGGGCAAGTGGGGGAGGGGGAGAAAGGGGAAGCTGGGGCAGGCAGGGGAGCGCGGGGGCGGCAGAGGAAGGATTGTGGCAGTGAGGGAGGAGGGCGGGCAGAGGTCGCTGGGGGGCCGCAGAGTGAAAGATGGGCAGTGGAGTGGAGGGGGCGGGCAGGAGGGCGGTGGGGGCCGCGGCAGAGGAAAGAGGGGGCAATGAGAGTCGGGGCAAATGGGAGCGTCCGGGGCAGTGAGGATGAGGGGGTGTCGGGGGCTACGGAGGGATGTTTGAGGGGGCCGGCAGGAGGGGCTGGGGGCGGTATGCAGAGGTATAGATTGGGCAGTTGGAGGGATGGGGCGGCAGGAGGGAGTTGGGTGGCGTGGGCAGGAGTGGGGGGCGGGCATGTACGGAAGGATGGGTCAGGTGGAGGGGCGGGGCATAGGAGGGAGCTGGGGGCAGGGCAAGATGGAAGATGTTGGGGTAAGTGGGAGCGGAGGGGGGGGGCAGAGGGTAGGTGGCGGGCGACGGAGGTGCTGTGAGGGTCGGGCAAGGGAAGAAGGGAAGTCGAGTGGGTAGGGGCGAGGCCAGAGGGGGAGCTGGGGGCAGTGAGGGAGGGCGGGGCAGAGAAGGATGGGGCCAGTGGAGGGGGGGGGGTTGTTTGGATTTATCTCTTGGAAGGGGGCGTAGGGCAGACGAGTTGGGTAGCGGGCATAGGAAGGTGCTGGGGGGCGGAGCAATAGGAGATGGGGCAGTGGAGGGGGGGGCGGGGCAGGAGATGCGAGGAGGGGCGCGCAGAGGAGAGAGGGCAAGCGGAGGGAGGGGCGGGGCAAGGAGTTGGGCGGGCAGGAGGTCGTGGGGGCGCGGCAGAGAAGATGGGGCAGTGGAGGAGGGGGCGGGCAGAGGGATTGGGGCAGAGGCAGGAGGCGCTGGGTGGGCGCGGCAGAGGAAGATGGGTTTCAGTGAGGGCGGGCAGAGGAGCTGGGTGGAGGGCAGAGGTAAGATGGGGCAGCGGAGGAAGGGGGCGGACAGAGGGAGTTGCGGTGGGGGCAGGTAGGTGCGGGGGGGCGGCAGAGGAAGATGGGTGCAGCGGAGGGAGGGAGCTGGGGGCAGTAAATAGAGGCGAGCAGGGGTCCGCAGGGAGCTGGGCTCCAGCCGGGGGTGAGCTAGGCGTGTCGTCTGACCACGCCCGCTCCCCAAACGTGAAAGAGAAGCCCGGGGGAGGTGGGGTGTCGGTTATTCCACCCCTGCCTTCGCAAGCTGGCCACTGATTCATGAGGCCCCGCGTGGGGGCCCGGCCCTGCTCCTGCCCGCTGAGTTGGGGGGGGCTCTCTGAGCACCCTCCTCCTGCTCCCGCGTCGGGCCTCAGACCCCCCCACATCTCTGAGCGTGTGTCCACGTAGGGCACACCTGTGCACCCGCCGCCAAGACAAACGTCCACCGGGAACACAGCTGCCCGCCCGCCCAGGGAAGTGAACCCCCCCCGAGATATGGTCCCCCTGCCCAGGACCGTAACCCCCCCTGAGAATGGCTCTCCCCCCAACTCCGACATCGGGTCTTTCCCAGTCCTGGCACTCACTCCCCCCCCCCCAGTGCCAGATGTCGTTCGGTTTTTATCAGGACAGTCTGATATTTGGGGCTGTGCTGTATATATTGGCGCCGATCCTACCTCCCCCTGTCCGATTGTTTCACACTTGCCCCGCAGTTGCTGCTGCCTCCTGAGCTGCCCTGCAGGGGCCCTGCACCGTGTCCCCCTCCCAGCAGGGGGGCGCCCCAAGGAGGGGGAGCTGCCGTCCTGTGAGATCAACGCCTACCTGCCACAGGAGGCCCACGTGCCCTGGGCAGCCGGCCTGACCCCCGAGCACCGCAGCCCCCTGGGCCTGGGGGGCACCTGGTTCATCAGCAGCATCCAGGCCCCCGCCAGGGGCTACGGGGTCAGCACTGTCCTCAAGAGCGAGGAGGCTGCAATGTCCCTGCAACCGGCAGTCACCATGGCAACTGGTAAGCAGGGCAACTGGGAATGTAGGGTGGGAGCGGCCTCCCCCCCCAAAACCCTGCTGTGGGGACCCCCACTCTCCTTGGGGCCCTGAGCTCCTTCCCTTGCCCCCGCATCCTGCTGTGCTGCTCACAGCACTACCCCTCCCAGGGCACTGTCCATGTGGTGCTCACAACCCTGCCCCTCCCTGGCACTGCCCCATCTTCCTCTGCCGCGCCCCCAGCTCCCTCTTCCCCACCCCCTCCCTCCACTGCCCTATCTTCCTCTGCTCCCTATTCAGTTTCTTTCCCCTACCCCAGCACGAGAAATGACAGTTAAATAAAGCAATCCTTGAGTACTTACACTGCCCCCCAGCTCCCTCTCCCCCCTCCTTCCACTGCCCCATCTTCCTCTGCCCTGACCCCAGCTCCCTCTTCCCCACCCCCTCCCTCCACTGCCCTATCTTCCTCTGCTCCGCCCCCCAGCTCTTTGCCCTCACCCGCTCCCTCCACTGCCCCCCATCTTCCTCTGCCCCTCCCTGGCCAGTCCCTATGTATGCACCCTGCCCCTCCTCCCATCCCCTCTAGGTCCTCCATCTGCTGTCTCCCCCCAGCCCCCATACGCCATTTCTTCTCTCCTCCCAGTCCAGATCCTGTTCTCTGCTCCCCCAGGTCAGACTCTTTGGGGCTCAGGGCTACCACAGACCCTAATGCGTGACCCCTTCTGGCGACCCACTAGGGAAGCTGCTAGGGGACCCCCCACCCTCCAGGGGAGCAACCAGAATTCATGCCTCATACACAGGGCAGCCTTGGTCACTTGGATTTATCGGGGAGGGAGATGAGGGGGGCTGCTCACTGGGAGTGCTATCATGGGGGGCAGAATAGAGAGATGGGTTTCTCATTCCTGGTGGGGCTGCAATGACAGTGGGTGACATTTGGGGGGCTCACTCTGGGATGCAGCCCAGGCCACCCTACGCCAGGCGCCAGACCTCACTGTGGCAGTCGAACAGCTTCATGGGGCTGCAGAGATATGGGAACAATAGAGTGGGTCAGGGCTTGGGGTGACCCCCAGAATCCACTGTAAAGGGAAATCTGCCCCTGACTCCCTCCCAGAACCAGCTACAAGGGGGAAACCTGCCCTCTCAATCCCCCCTACCCAGCTTCTGGGGTAACAGGAAAACCTGCCCCCCCCCCCACTAACCCACCCCAGAAACTGCTGTAATGGAGAAACTGGGCCCCTATTAATTCCCCTGACTCCAGGGGTAACAGGAAAACCTGCCCCCAAGAACCTGCTGTAATGGAGGACACCTGTCCCCCAATCAACCCCATGCAGCTTCTGGGGTAACAGGAAAACCTGCCCCCTTTAAAATATATGTATATATACACACACACACACACACACAAACCTATCACAGAACTGGAAGGGACCCTGAAAGGCCATTGCGTCCAGCCCCCTGCCTTCACTAGCAGGACCAAGTACTGACTTTGCCCTAGATCCCTAAGTGGCCCCCTCAAGGATTGAACTCACACTCCTGGGTATAGCAGGCCAATGCTTTCCCTCCCCCTCCAGAACATGCTGTAATGGGAAACCAGCCCCCCACTAATCTCTCCCCAGCTCCTGGGGTAATGGGGAAACCTGGGCCCTCTCTAATAATATCCCCTCCAAACTTGTCCCCCACCACAAACCCCAGTGTAACAGGGAAATCTGTTCTCCTATCCTTTCCCCAGCTCCTAATGTAACAGGCAAATGCGGTCCCCTATTAACACTCCATCACCCCCCCAGCTGCTGCTGTGACAGGTAAATGCACCCCTCTCGAGTGTAACAGGTAGATTTCTCCAACAATGACCGTTCACTGCCCACAGTTCCCAGCGAACCCTGTCCCCCTAATCAGCCCTTTTCCCACCTCCTGCCTGGACAGGGAAACCTGTCCCCTAGTCACCCTTTTTCCCAGATGCTGACCGGACAGGTAAATCTAAACCCTAGTCACCGCTTTCCCCCAGCTCCTGCCCGGACAGGGAAACCTGTCCCCTAGTCACCCCTTTCCCCCAGCTCCTGCCCGGACAGGGAAACCTGTCCCCTAGTCACCGCGTTCCCCCAGCTCCTGCCCGGACAAGTTAATCTGAACCCTAGTCAACGCTTTCCCCCAGCTCCTGCCCGGACAGGGAAACCTGTCCCCTTGTCACCATCTTCCTCCAGCTCCTGCCCGGAGAGGGAAACTTCCCCCTAGTTACCCCTTTCCTCCAGCTCCTGCCCAGACAGGTAAACCTGTCCCCTAGTCACCCCTTTCCCCCAGCTCCTGCCCGGACAGGGAAACCTGTGCCCCTAGTCACTGCTTTCCCCCAGCTACTGCCTGGACAGGTAAACCTGTCCCCTAGTCGCCCCTTTCCCCCAGCTCCTGCCCAGACAGGTAAACCTGTCCCCTAGTCACTCCTTTCCCCCACCTCATGGCCGGACAGGTAAACCTGTCCCCTAGTCACCCCTTTCCCCCAGCTCCTGCCCGGACAGGGAAACCTGTCCCCCTAGTCACGCCTTTTCCTCAGATCCTGTCTGGACAGGTAAACCTGTCACATAGTCACCCCTTTCCCCTAGCTCCTGCCTGGACAAGTAAACCTGTCCCCTAGTCACCCCTTTCCCCCAGCTCCTGCCCGGACAGGTAAACCTGTCCCCCTAGTCCCTGCTTTCCTCCAGCTCCTGCCCGGACCGGTAAACCTGTCACCTAGTCACCCCTTTCCCCCAGCTCCTGCCCAGACAGGTAAACCTGTCCCCCTAGTCACCCCTTTCCCCCAGCTCCTGCCCGGACAGGTAAACTTGTCCCCTAGTCACCGCATTCCTCCAGCTCCTGCCCGGACAGGTAAACCTGTCCCCTACTCACCCCTTTCCCCCAGCTCCTGCCCGGACAGGTAAACCTGTCCCCTACTCACCCCTTTCCCCCAGCTCCTGCCCGGACAGGTAAACCTGTCCCCTAGTCGCCCCTTTCCTCCAGCTCCTGCCCGGACATGGTAAATCTCTCCCCTAGTCACCCCTTTCCTCTAGCTCCTGTCTGGACAGGGAAACCTCTCCCCTAGTCACCCCTTTCCTCCAGATCCTGCCTGGACAGATAAACCTGTCCCCCTAGTCACCCCTTTCCTCCAGCTCCTGCCTGGACAGGTAAACTTATCCCCTAGTCACCCTTACCCCCAGCTCATGCTTGGACAGGTAAATCTGAACGCTAGTCACTGTTTTCCTCCAGCTCCTGCCCGGAGAGGGAAACCTGTACCCTAGTTACCCCTTTCCTCCAGCTCCTGCCTGGACAGGTAAACCTGTCACCTGGTCACCCCTTTCCCCCAGCTCCTGCACGGACAAGGAAACCTGTCCCATACTCACCCCTTTCCTCCAGCTTCTGCCTGGACAGGTAAACCTGTCACCTAGTCACCCCTTTCCCCCAGCTCCTGCCCGGACAGGTAAACCTGTGCCCCTAGTCACGGCATTCCCCCAGCTCCTGCCCGGACAGGTAAACCTGTCCCCTAGTCACCCCTTTCCCCCAGCTCCTGGCCGGACAGGCAAACCTGTCCCCCTAGTCACTCCTTTTCCCAGCTCCTGCCCGGACTGGTAAACCTGTCCCCTGGTCACCCCTTTCCCCCAGCTCCTGCCTGGACTGGTAAACCTGTCCCCTAGTCACCCCTTTCCCCCAGCTCCTGCCCAGACAGGTAAACCTGTCCCCTAGTTGCCCCTTTCTCCCAGCTCCTGCCCGGACAGGGAAACCTGTCCCCTAGTCACCCTTTTCCCCCAGCTCCTGCCCGAACAGGCAAATCTGTCGCACTAGTCACCCCTTTCCCCCAGCTCCTGCCCGGACAGGTAAACCTGTCCCCCTAGTCACCCCTTTCCCCCAGCTCCTGCCTAGACAGGTAAACCTCTCCCCTAGTCACCCCTTTCCTCTATCTCCTGCTCAGACAGGTAAACCTGTCACCTAGTCACCCCTTTCCCCCAGCTCCTGCCCAGACAGGGAAACCTGTCCCCTAGTCACTGCTTTCCCCCAGCTCCTACCCGGACAGGTAAACCTGTAACCTAGTCACCCCTTTCCTCCAGCTCCTGCCTGGACTGGGAAA
>NC_133780.1:131304-145373 GCF_003597395.2 Chelonoidis abingdonii | reverse complement strand
GGGAAACCTGTCCCCTAGTCACCCCTTTCCCCCAGCTCCTCCCTGGACAGGTAAACCTGTCCCCTAGTCACCCCTTTCCCCCAGCTCCTGCCTGGATAGGGAAACCTGTCCCCTAGTCACCCCTTTCCCCCAGCTCCTGCCTAGACAGGGAAACCTGTCCCCTAGTCACCCCTTTCCCCCAGCTCCTGCCTGGATAGGGAAACCTGTCCCCTAGTCACCCCTTTCCTCCAGTTCCTGTCTGGATAGAGAAACCTGTCCCCCTAGTCACCACTTTCCCCCAGCTCCTGCCTGGACAGGTAAACCTGTCCCCTAGTCACCCCTTTCCCCCAGCTCCTGCCCGGACAGGGAAACCTGTCCCCCTAGTCACCCCTTTCCCCCAGCTCCTTCCTGGACAGGTAAACCTGTCCCCTAGTCACCCCTTTCCCCCAGCTCCTGCCTGGATAGGGAAACCTGTCCCCTAGTCACCCCATTCCCCCAGCTCCTGCCTGGATAGGGAAACCTGTCCCCCTAGTCACTCCTTTCCCCCAGCTTCTGCCTGGACAGGTAAACCTGTCCCCTACTCACCCCTTTCCCCCAGCTCCTGCCCGGACAGGTTTCCCTGTCCCCTGGTCACCCCTTCCCCCCAGCTCCTGCCCAGACAGGTAAACCTGTCCCCTGGTCACCCCTTTCCCCCAGCTCCTGCCCGGACTGGTTTCCCTGTCCCCTGGTCACCCCTTTCCCCCAGCTCCTGCCTAGACAGGGAAACCTGTCCCCTAGTCACCCCTTTCCCCCAGCTCCTACCCGGAGAGGGAAACCTGTGCCCTAGTCACCCCTTTCCCCCAGCTCCTGCACGGACAGGTAAACCTGTCCCCTAGTCGCCCCTTTCCCCCAGCTCCTGCCCAGACAGGTAAACCTGTCCCCTAGTCACCCCTTTTCCCCAGCTTCTGCCCGGACAGGTAAACCTGTCCCCCTAGTCACTGCTTTCCCCCAGCTCCTGCCTGGACAGGTAAACCTGTCCCCTAGTTACCCCTTTCCCCCAGCTCCTGCCTGGATAGGGAAACCTGTCCCCTAGTCACCCCTTTCCCCCAGCTCCTGCCTAGATAAGGAAACCTGTCACCTAGTCACCTCTTTCCCTCAGCCCCTGCCTGGACAGGTAAACCTGTCCCCTCCCCACAGAAACCATCCCATCCCCATAGTCTGGTGTGAAAGGGAAACCTGTCTCCTAGTGCCCCCCACAACTCTAGTAACAAATAAACCTACCCCCACCACCCAGGATCCGCTTTCCCCCAGGTCCTCGCATAACAGGTCAACTTGGTGTCCCCACTGACAGCACGCCCAGCTCCTGGGGTAACAGACAAACCTAGCCCCCTAGGCACTCCCCCAGTGTAACCCTTAAACTTGTCCCTGTGGTACAACAGGTAAACTGGACCCCACACTGACATTCCTCCCAGCTGCAGCTTGTACCCTGTAAAACTGCTCCCTAAGACCGCAGCTTCTGGTGTAACATCTAGGGGCATGGATGATTCTGTGCCAGCAGGATGGCGGGGGGAGCTCAGGGCAGCCCTAAACCCCTAGGGTGACGAGACAGCAAGTGTGAAAAATCGGAATGGGGGGAGTAGGTGCCTATATAAGCCAAAGTCTCAAATATCAGGACTGTCCCTATAAAATCGGAACATCTGGTCACCCCACCAACCACCCACCCCTTCGCAAAGGCCCCGGGTTTGGGGCCAAGTGCCCAGCCTCCCGCTCTCCACAGCACAGCACCCCCTACTGAGTTGCTCCCCTGCAATTTTCCCTGCTGCTGTGCCCCAAGGAACACTGGCCCCTGCTCTGCCCCAGCACCCCAGGGAGGCAGCAGACAGGTCTCCCCCAACCTGTTGTAGCCAGCAGAGTAGTGCCAGGAGCGGTCGAAGTGCCGGGTGTCCCACCCCAGAGAGGCGTCAAGGGCCCAGCTGTGGATCCCTTGATTGGCGTCTGTGAGCCACCTACCCAAAGTGATGTATCTCTAGGCCAGGAATGATGCTCAGAATCAGGTCTCAGCCAGTGAAGAGAGAAGCAGATTTTTTATGCAGGATGGGCTGTTGTATAGGGAGCCTCCCAGGGGAAGGAAGAATTCCCAAGCAGCAGCTCGCAAACAGCTTGTGGTACTGGAGAGTTACCGCAATGAGTTGTTGAAGTTGGCTCATGATGGTCCATTTGCAGGACATCTGGGTATAGGCAAGACGTGTGACAGGCTGGAGCAGAATTTCTACTGGCCTCACCTCTTTGAGACGGTGAGGGATTACTGCAGAAGCTGTGAATGGGGTCAAAAGTGTAAGGGGTTGAGGGGGGCCTAGCAAGGTGCCTCTCCAGCCTCTGCCCATTATAGGGGAGGCTTTTGCTGGAGTGGCTGTGGATATTGTGGGGCCATTCCCAAAGCCTTCCAGAAATGGGAAAAAATACATCCTGGTGCTGGTAGACTTTGCTACCAGGTACCCAGAGCTGTAGCCTTGGCTAACATTGAGGCAGAGACAGTGGCAGTGGCTTTGTTCTCTATTTTTAGCAGAGTGGGTTTTCCTAAGGAAATACTGTCTGACCGTGGGTCTGACTTCATGTCTATAGTGTTCAAGCAGTTGTGGGAGTTATGTGAGGTGAAGCACCTGAAAGCCGCTCCCTACCACCCCCAGACTAATGGCCTAGTGGAAAGGTTCAATGGAACCTTAAAGTCTATGTTAAAAATGTAGGTGGATAGACGCCAGAATGACTGGGATGTTCTACTGCCGTATCTATTGTATGCGTACAGGAGTGTACCCCAAGAGTCTACAGGGTTTGCTCCCTTTGAGCTGCTCTATGGGAGGCAGGTCCGGGGGCCCCTAGATTTGGTTCGTGACTCCTGGGAAGGTCAGATGGAGGAGACAGAGCAGCCGGTGGCTGAATATGTGGCTCAGTTCAGGGAGAATTTGCAAGAGATGATGAAGCTGGTTGAGCAGAATCTGAAAGAGAGCCAAGATACTCAGAAAGCCTGGTATGACAGAGATGCTCAGGAGAGAGCATCTGAAATAGGGGACATGGTGTTGGTGCTCGATCCTGTCCGGAGGAACAAAATGAAGGATGTTTGGACCGGACCCATGGAGGTAGTGGAAAGAATTAATGAGGTTACCTATGATGTGAGGAAACCCCATGGCCGGGGAAGTGTGCAGACAATGCATGTAAACAGAATAAAGGCTTACCATGCAAGGGAGGTAAATGTAAACATGATCTGTTGTGCTGAGGAAGAGGCAGTATCCGTCCCTTTGATCTACATGGTTGACGAAAGCCAGGAGGAGACGCCTCTCGAGAGCATTGAGATGGGGGAGGGTTTAGCCCCCCCTCAAAGGAAGGAGTTGCTAATGTTGTTCAAACACCACAAGCGAACATTCTCCAACAGGCCAGGGCTCACGGATAGGATGACACACTCCATTCAGACTGTGGGTCCCTGCCCAGCTCCCAGCAGAGCTTACAGGGCCAAGGGAGACATGCAAAGGCAGATCAAGGAAGAGGTAGAAAGGATGTTGACAATGGGAGTATTACCCAATCCATGAGCCCCTGGGCCTCTCCCATTGTGATGGTGCCAAAAAAGGATAAGACTATGAGATTTTGTCTGGATTACAGGAAGCTAAATGCTATTACTCAGCCTGACCCTTACCCCACACCCAGAATAGAAGATCTGTTAGATACGCTGGGGGGAGCCAAGTTTATAAGCACCCTGGACCTGACTAGGGGGTATTGGCAAATTCCCCTAGATGCTGATGCACAAAAAAAATCCGCTTTGATAGTGGAATTGGGCCTGTATGATTTCAAAGTGTTGCCCTTTGGGATGCGTAATTCAGGGGCTACTTTCATGAGACTTATAAATGAGGTCCTCCGGGGATTAGAATCTTTTGCCAGGGCCTATATAGACGACCTGGCCATCTTCAGCAGTTCATGGCAAGATCACCTTAACCACATAGGGATTGTGCTGCACCGGCTCAGGGAGGCCAATCTAACTGTTAAGGTTTCTAAATGCAGAATGGGAGCTGCTGAGGTGACCTACCTGGGGCACAGGGTGGGCAATGGGCAACTGCGCCCTGAGCCTTCCAAGGTGGAGGCCATTAAGAACTGGCCTATCCCTAAGACTAAGAAGCAGGTCCAATCGTTCATTGGTCTGGCCAACTATTACAGGAGGTTTGTTCACGGATTCAGTGACATTGTTGCTCCTATCACAGACCTGACGAAAAAGGAAAAACCAGACCGGGTGCAATGGACAGAGGCCTGTGAGCAGGGATTTCAAAGCATAAAAAGTGCTTTGGCCAGAGAGCCTGTGTTGGCCAGCCCAGATTTCAAAAAGGCTTTTTTGCTGTGTACAGATGCTTCCAATATTGGGCTGGGGGCAGTGCTAATGCAGGAGGAGGCTGGGGGTAAGAGACATCCCGTGGCATACTTAAGCAAAAAGTTATCCCCCACTGAGCAAAATTACGCTACCATTGAGAAGGAATGTTATGCCATTGTCTGGGCTATCAAGCAACTTAAGCCCTATTTGTACAACCAAAAATTCACTGTGTTGAGTGATCATGCCCCTTTGGTCTGGCTGCACAGGGCCAAAGGTACCAACTCCAGGTTGCTGCGCTGGAGTTTAGCCCTTCAAGAATATGAAATGGATATAATCCACATAAGGGGGAAGGAAAATATTGTAGCTGATGCATTGTCCCGAATAGGAAATGATTAGGATGCAGTCAGTGATGTCTGTGTCATCCCTTCCTGCATCAATTTTGCATTGGAGGTGTGACGTTATTGATATAAACTGGGACCATATAGAACATGGGTTGCAACCAAGGTTCTGTAGTGGCACCAAATCCTATGTAAAGGGGGTCATATAAGGTGTCTAAGACCAGGTTACGGGTTACTGGTTATGATTATGCTGTCTGTATCTCTGTATCATTTTTGTAGTTGAAGTTATGAATATTGGCTGTATACTGTCTGTATTTCAAACTTGTGCTGTGTTACTGGGAAAGATCCCAGACAAGTTGGTGTCAGCTCTGCTTAGCCTGCTTGATGGCCCATTAAGGACCATCAGCTACACAATTGACCCATTGAGAGGAGGCAGATATGCCTTGTGACTCAGCAGGGTGTGCAGAAACTGGCCCATGTGACTGCAGACTCCATTTTGCTGTAACTTTCCACAGTAGGAACAAAGAAGTGTTCTTACACCTGGAAAAGTCTATATAAGGCGAAGGCCTGATCTCCATTTTGTCTTCAATCCTGCTTCTTACCTCTGGAGGGACTTTGCTGCAAGCTGAAGCTCTACACAAGGGACTGATGACCCATCCCAGCGGGGGATGTACTCCAGAGACTCAATTTGAACCTGCAGTTTACTTCATCACTGCTACAAGCCTGAACTAAGGACTTTGCCATTACTGTATGTAATTGATTCAGTTTAACCAATTCTAGCTCTCACCTCTATCTTTTTCCTTTTATGAATAAACCTTTAGATTTTAGATTCTAAAGGATTGGCAACAGCGTGATTTGTGGGTAAGATCTGATGTGTATATTGACCTGGGTCTGGGGCTTGGTCCTTTGGGATCGAGAGAACCTTTTTCTTTTACTGGGGTGTTGGTTTTCATAACCATTCATCCCCAGGACGTGTGGGACTGGTGGTGATACTGGGAGACTGGAGTGTCTAAGGAAATTGCTTGTGTGACTTGCGGTTAGCCAGAGGGGTGACACCGAAGTCTTTTGTCTGGCTGGTTTGGTTTGCCTTAGAGGTGGAAAAACCCCAGCCTTGGGCTGTGACTGCCCTGTTTGAGCAATTGGTCCTGATTTGGCACTCTCAGCTGGGTCCCGCCAGAACCGCATCATCACAGGTGGGCAGAGCGGGGAACTGCTCGATGAAAACCTGGGCCAGACGCAGAGGGAGGGTGTCAGCCCCAACCAGGAGGGGGTGTGTGTGTGTGGGCGGGGTGACAGCCCCAGCTAGGCCAGGGTAGGGGGATGTATGGGGGGGAGACGGGTCACAGCAGAGTCAGTGGGGAGCAATGTGGGGGTGAGGGGGTCACTTGGGATTCTGTGGGGAGGGTCAAAGCAGGGTCAGTGGGCAGCAATCTGGGCAGTAGGGTCACTCGGTGCGTTTGGTGGAGGGTCACTCACAACAGGCTCAGTGGGCTGCGGGGGGGGTCGCCCTGCCATGCTGCCGGCAGCAGGAAGGATGCGTCTCTCCAGCAGCCTGGTCCACTCGGGTCAGAACTGGTGACGTCATCGAGATCTTCACACCTGCCGAGTTTGTGTCATGTTTACTCAGAATCCACATTCCCCCCACCCCCGTACCAATCCCCAGCCCCCCTCAACTGCAGCCAGCTCTTGGGGAAGGGTAGAGACCCCCCTTTTCTTCTGTCCCTGTTCTACCAAGGCTCATTAAACATGAAGTAGTGCCAGAGATCCAGGGGGAGGCCCAACCCCCTATGTCCCTCCCCTTAGCCCCTGGGGACCTTGGAGGGAGTTTCTCAGGTTGTTATGAGGTCTCTGAGGGATGGATTATGGGCTATCTGGAGCAATGGAGTTGGGGCGGGGGGCTCTTAGAGTCACTATGAGGGTGGGGGCCTGTAGGGACCCCATGGGAGAAGGCTGTGGGGTTTGGGGGACTTGGGAGGGAGATGGGGGCTATGGGTGGAGCAGGGCTGTGGGTGTTCTAGGGGTTCTAAGACAGGGGTTACGCATGGGGGTTGGGGAGCTGTGGACTCTCTAGGGGTTGGGATCTGAGACTGGGGGCAGAGGGGTTATAGGGGTCACCTTACCCAGCTGGTTCCGGCCCTGGATGTAGCGGAAGAGGCGCCAGAAGCTGGTGGTCTTGGTGGCTGTGTATGTGTTGTTCACGTGGGTGCTGACCCAGGCCGAGGGGTAAAGCTGGGCCTGGTGGGGGCAGGGGACAACAGGAGCATGGGAGGGGGGGTCAATTCCTTCCCACACTTCCTCCTCCATCCCTCCAACCCCCTCCCCGCTTCAGGAGGACTGGCTGGCTCCAGAGGGTGGGAAATGAAACGGGGATTCTTTTCCCGCTATGGGGCACAAGCGCCAGTCCAGCCCCAGGGTGGGGGAACTGGCCATCTCAGGAGGGGGTATTTTAGCACGTTTTCCCTCCCCTCACATCTGACCCTCACCTCGTAGTCAGAGCTGTTGCAGATGAGATCAAAGGTGAAACATTCGGTGACTTCCCCGCAGAACTTAGGCTTCTCCCTGCAGAACCAGATGGGGAGTCAGGGCGTACAGCCCTCCTAGGATTGGCCCCATCACACTGGGGGTGCTGTTGCCCCCCTTCCCCCGAATTGAATGCTGCCCCCAGGGGTTTGTGCAAGGATCAATCTCCACCTCTGAGGCAGTGGGGAAGGGGTTTGGGGATGTTCCCTCTCCTACCCTCTGCAGTGTGGGGAGAGACCCCTACTCCTTTCTCCCCAGACCCCCCGTGTCAGGGCCAGGGCCAGGAGCAGGAGCGTGGCCAGGAGCAGCAGCATCATGAGGGGCACTACGGTAGAAGCTGCAGGGAGAGACTCAGGCTGGTGATGAACCCCTCGCCCCCAGAACCCCCACCCCACGCTGCCAAGACCAGAGAGCCTGGGGCACAACCTGCCCAGCCTGTAGGTCCCTGCACCCATCAGTCCCCCCAGCCCATCAGGATCAGCTCCCAGGTGCACCCCAAATCCCAAGACACCCAGAATCTGAACCCCCCCATCACTCCCTCTCTCCATGCCCCCAGCTGCTCCATCACTCTGCAGACTCTTGCGTGAGGAGTTCGGGGTGTGACCGCTCTTCTCATGCGTTTGGGCACCAGCCAGAGAGGGGGCTGCTTTTATCCCCCACCACAGCAGGTTACATAACCCCATGCCCAGCCCCTTCATCAGGCATGCGGTTGGGGTTGTGTAACAGGGTGGTGTGTGTGTGTGTGTGTGTGATATAACCAGCAATAGGGACAGAGCGGCACCTCAAAACCCAGCGTGGTGCTAGGGGCCGCTGTGCGGTGGGAGGCCCTGTTGCACCCACTGTCCCCAGCCTTGTGGGGTGGGGGGACTACTGTGGGTGCAAATACGCAGTCTCCCCAGCCCAGCACCAGAGGGCAGTGTGCTGTGAGGGATCCTGATTGTGCCCCATCTTGCAAGCCTGGCGCTGGGCAGTCCTCATGCCATTTTGGGGGGTGCTTTCCTGGAGGAGCACTGCCCGAGGGTCCCTCTGCCCATTTGGGGGCCACAGGCACACAATGAGAAGCAGGAGCCAGGCACCAAACAGACCAATAAATATTTATAGACATTAAAAAACCAACAAAGAATCAAGTTACAAAAGAATTGAACGAGACAGGAACTGAGAGGAATGGGGGAGCCCCACTCTGAGCAGAGGCAGAAGTGCCGCAGCCAGTTCCTCGCCTTGGGGAAAACAGGCACAGAGGTGGAGTGGGAGAAGGGCTTACTCCCAAAACAGGAAAGAACCCAGGAGTCCTGCCTCCCAGCCCCTCCCCTCTGCTCTGCTCTAACCCACCAGCCCACACCCCCTTCCCAGAGCCAGGGACAGAACCCAGGAGTCCTGGCTCCCAGCCCCTCCCCCCTGCTCTAACCCACCAGCCCCCCACTCCCCTCCCAGCGCCAGGGAGAGAACCCAGGAGTCCTAAGGCCCAATCCAGTGACTTCCCCACTAGCCCAGCATGGGGGTGGGGGTGCTGTGCATTAGAGGGTTCCCCATGCCCCTGTTCAGTTTGTAATGGGGGGATTACAACATCACACACCAAACGTCAGGTGCTCCTACCACTGGGGCCTGCACTTCCCCCTGGAATGTCCCCCAGTGGGGCCAGCGGTCATTCACCCCCAGCCCTTGGCAGGGAAGGGGGCATCGTACCTATATTCAGGTTAGCTCTATGCTTAGGGAGTGGGGGGAGGGGGTTGTACCAGGGAGGAAGGGGGAGCAGTCCCTGAAAGGGAGATATGGAGGGGTGTTGTCCAGGGAGGGGAGAGATGGAGGAAAGGGAGCAGAGGATGCTGTCCTGAGGGCAGTTGGGAGGGGAGGGGGGTGCTGTCCCAGAGAGGGACTGGGGGTGGGGAAAAAAGGACAGAGGCACAGGGGACCCCACCGCTACTATAGGGTGAAGGGACACTGGCTCTGCCCCCAGGAGAGGATATTCACAGATCCCCAGGCCAGGTCTCGCCTGCCCGCCCCCCGCAGAACACAGCCCAGCAACCCACCCGGCACTGGAGCTGCTCTCAGCCATCCCATCCTGGTCGGAACGTGCCCCCCTTGGCAGCTGCTCCCAACTTCATTCTGCTCCCTGGTCTCCAGATTCCAGCTGCTGGGCCAAAGAGCCCTTGCATCACAACTCTGGTCCCAGGTGGGGATCCAGTCACCCCTTCGCCATCTCTGCATAAGCAACTTGAGTCTCTCTCTGCAAGGCATGTTCCCTGCACCTTTCAGCATTCTCGGGGCTCTCCTCCAGCCCCTCTCCAACATATCCCCACCTGTATGGGAGTGCCGGCCCCAGACCTGGGCACTGGAGCCCAGTGACGGCCGCCCCAGGGCCAATTACAAGGTAAAATCACACCCTGCCCACAACTGCCCTGTCTGTACCTCCAAGGATCACACTAGCCCTTTGGCCATAAATCAGGGTCCAGGGGCACTGGCCCAGGGAGGATGGGTGAGGGTGGTCTGAGGGGAGAGTGGGGGTTGCCCCATCCTCCAGAAGGGTTAGAGCAGGGCGGCTGCAGGTTCCAGCTCAGCATCAGTCATTACACATACGAGAAAGCCAAAGTGAATCACAGACAGACAGACAGACAGGGACAGGACAGGCTCACCGACCCACAGGTCAGCCTGCTACACACAGCACAGAGGGATCACACCTCACAAACACCTCCCCTGCCCAGTCTCCTTAGCCCATCATGGGCGAGGGAGGTGCCCCCCACCCAGCAAGGGGCGGGGGGTTAGTGTTAAGAGTCCCTCAGGGACCCAGGAGTCCAGGCCCCCCTAGGGTACACAGCTGTGGACCCACAACGCCACGGCCCAGGAATCCAGCCCCCACCTGGCCCCGGGGGGGAGGGCACAGAATTCACTACCCAGGACCCCGACAGAGACTTCAGTCTGTACAATCATCACTGCTTCCTGTCTCACCCCACCCCTAGTGTGTCCTGGCTCCTCAGCTCCCCCGTCCCTGCTCCACAGCATCCTGGGAAGAGCGGGCCGCTCCAGGTGGGGAATCCAGTAACTGGCGAGTCTGTACGTCTGGGATGGGTGTGTGTGTGGGTGGGGGGGGGCATGTCTGTGCCCCAGGGTCTGTCAGGGAGGAGGGGGTGTCCATGTGCAGGGCAGGGGAGGCCATCTGCCACCTGCTCCCCCACTTCACATCTTCGCCCCGCTCCCCCCGCCGAAGCCCAGTTCACTGCGCGGAGACCTCCCAGCAGCCTGGGACTCCCGTAGCGCCACCCAGTCGACCTCCCCTGCCCCACCTGCCACCATGGGCTCCTTCTTGGGTCCCCCGCCTGCCGCAGCCAGGCGGTGGCGCCGCTCGCAGTGCCCCTTGTGGCGCATGAAGCTGTCTCGCCACATGAACTTCTTGGCGCAGACGTCACACTCGTAGGGCTTGAGGCCAGTGTGCGTCTTCATGTGCTCTGTCAGGTGGTGCTTCATCTTGAACTTCTTGTTGCAGACGGGGCAGTCGAAGGGGCGCAGGTTGAGGTGCATGTTGACATGCCGGTCGCGCATGCTCTTGTGGGAGAAGGCCTTGCCACAGTGACACATGAAGATCTTGTTGCCATCGCCGGAGCCGGCCGCCAGCTGCACAGCCCCGTGCTCCACGGGGGCCTGGGGGGGGAAGACCAGGATCTGGTTGCCCTGCATGTCCATGGGCATGAGGGAGCGCTGGGCAAAGCTGCCGCTGCCGCCTGACCCCTCCTCCAGCCCCTCGTAGGGCGAGGGGAAGTCCTCCGAGGACTCGCAGAAGTTGACCTGCTCCTCCAGCTTGGCCCCAGAGGGCTCGGTCAGCGTACGCACATCACTGATGCTGAGGGGGGGCTCACCGGGGGCCGGCCCCACCTCCACCGGGTCCTCGTCCTCCTCGCATGTCAGCACCAAGTCCTCCTGGGACCGCTCCTTCTTGATGTACACCCACTGCTTCTGGGGCATGATGCTAGGCTGCACGTAGGCAGGGCGCCGCCCCCCACCCCCACCACTGCCCCCATCCCCACCGCTGTCACTCACGTCATCATCCGTCTCCAGGATGAACTTGCTGCCGCCGGAGAAGGGCTCAGGGCAGCGGGAGGGACCCTTCTCGGCCTGGAAGATCACCTCCTCGTCTGGCCCCTCTGATCCATCCCGCTCTATGCCACCCGCCGCCCCTCGCAGTGCATACTTGGCAGGCCCATGCTCTGGCCCCTCACCCGTCTCCCGGGGGCTGAAGTAGTTACTGCTGCTGGGTGACTGGTTCTCGCTGGTGCGGCTGGAGTGGGCACGGAAAGAGGAGGAAGGCGAGGGGCCGGCAGTGCCCCGCCCCTCCTTGAGCAGCTCCGTGCACTTGTCCACGATGTGCCACATCTGCAGCACGCTGCCCACGGTGAGGAAGTTGACGATCTCGTCTGAGGCCATGCTCAGCTTGCCGGTATATGCGGAGCCCAGCACCGTCTCGAAGGCGCCCGGGTCCATGACGTTGGGCAGCACGATGGACGTCATGTTCTTCAGCAGCACCTGGTCATGGAAGTAGGGCGAGGAGGCGGCCAGCACGGCCCGGTGGGCCCGGAACACCCGGCCCTGCACGTGGATGGAGATGTCACATAGCTTGCCCTCCACCCGCTGCTGGTTCAGGTTCTCCAACAGGGCGCTGGTGATCTCAGGGAAGTCCACGTGTACAATGGCACCGCACGCCGGGTCCATGGTGCCGGGGATGCACTGCCTGCGAGAGACAGAGGATTAGAGCTGTGGGGTGCTGGGAGATTCCCCATCCTTCCTCAAATGCTACGTTCCAAAGATCCCCGGGGCAGGGAGGGGGCCTTCTGTCTGTGGGCCACCGGCCCAGATCCTGTGATCCAGACACCCCCCCCAGTACAGGGAGCAGGGCAGGCCCGGGATCTGAGGAGATTCACTGAGACATTTAATCCTTTGTGGAATGGACCATAGAGGACAATTGTGCCCCAGTCCCAATTCCCCAGGGGAGAGCGATTCCAAACACAACACCATGAACTCTGCCTCTGGGACCAACCAACTCCTGCAAATCACTACTGGCCCCTCTTGGCATCCACCCCTCAGACAAGACCTTCGCTCAACTCCTCCACAGCACCACCACCCGCAGCTCCTCCAGCACTTGGCTGAGGTCTGTCTGGGCTGTCCAGCGTGTTTGAAAAGAACAGTGAAATACAAGTGTGTCTGGGAATGTAGGGGAGTGGGAGCCCCAGGCAAAGAGACAGGGTTTCCAGGTTGTAGGAGCAGAACCAGCGCACTCAGAGAGACTGGGGTGTGTGGAGCACCCATCACACACACACTGAGCCCCCTCCAGCCCCCCATCTTCCCCGTCACAATCCATCCCGCTTCCCTCAGCACTATCTCCCTGCCTGTCTTATTGCCAGACTGCAGCTTCTCCTCCACACCCTCCCCTTAGCCCCCATTATAACCCTCCAACCAAGAACCGCGATCTCCCACCCATCCCTGCTCCTACTATATAACCAACCCATACCCAGCTCCCCTTTCCACCCATACCTCTCCATATCCCCCCAGCCTAACTCTACAAGTCCCTGCCCCAGCCCATGACCCCCCCACATCCCTGCAGCCCCAAACCTTGGGGAAAAGGGTGAACAGTGAGGGGGCCAAATCTGCAGATGATATAAAATTACTCAAGATAGTTAAGTCCAAAGCTACTAAGAGATCTCACAAAACTGGGTTACTGGGCACCAAAATGGCAGGTGAAATTCAATGTTGATAAATGCGAAGTAATGCACACTGGAATACATCATCTCAACTATACATATACAATGATGGGGTCTAAATTAGCTGTTACCGCTCAAGAGAGAGATCTTGGAATTGTGGATAGTTCTCTGAAAACATCCACTCAATCGGTAGTGGCAGCCAAAACCAGTAAAGAATGTTGGGAACCGTTAGGAAAGGGACAGATAACCAGACAGAAAAGGTCATGTTGCCTCTCTATAAATCCATGGTGCGCAGGCAGATCTGGTCACCCCATCTCAAACAAGAGATACTGGAATTGCAGAAAGTACAAAGCAGGGCTACAAAAATGATCAGGGAGATGGAACGGCTTCCGTATGAGGAGAGAGTAAAACAACTGGGACTGTTGGAAAAAAGGCAACTGAGGGGGTACGGCAGAGATCTATTCAATCGTGCACAGGGTGGAGAAATTGAATAAGCTGGGAGTGGGCGACAGGGGATGGATCACTCGGTAACTGCCCCTTTCCGTTCATTCCCTCTGGGGCACCAGGCACCGGCCACCGGGCTAGATGGATAATTGGTCGGACCCAGTGTAGTCGCTCTTATGTCCTTATCATAAAGTAACCCCTGAGCCCCTGCCTGGCTCCCAGCCCTCAACTCGCAACTGCCCTTGACACCCCCCACCCCTCAGGTCATAACCTCTCCCAACCCCCCAACTCTCAGGCACCACCTGATCACAACCTCCAACCTTGTACTTCCCTCCTGAAAACTTCACATAGCCCATCTCAACCCGCACAGAGCTGCTTCCCCCCCATTCAGGGTCTGCCTCCTCCCCAACAGACCCCCACAGCTCACTTCCCAGCCGCCCAGTGTCCCTCATGTCATGTCCACCCCCAGCCCTCCTTCCATCTCCTAGCCCCTAGCCCCCTGCACCTCAAAGGCAATTAGCCTCCCACACAGTGCCCCAATCCACAGCCCCTCTGCCCACAGACCCCTTGCCTCCCCCTCATGTCACCCCCTCAGATCCCTCCACCCCTTTGTTTTGTCTATAGACCCCTCAGGCCCCTCCCTCCTCATGTCACCCTCCCACAGATCCTCTGCCCACAGACCCCTCAGGCCCCTCCCTCCACAGACCCCCGGGTCCTTCCCCCACATGTCCCCCCCCAGATCCCCCTGCCTCTCCACCCACAGACCCCTTGGGCCCC
>NC_133780.1:116500-129608 GCF_003597395.2 Chelonoidis abingdonii | reverse complement strand
CTTAGTGCCCCCACAGCTCAGTCACAGCCCAGGCCCTCCCCCCACAGAGGCACCTGCCCCCCAACTCTCCCCTCATGTCCCTTTACCGCCCGCCCTCCCCCCAGCTCAGTCACAGCCCAGAACCAGCAGCTGCTGAGTAAGAAAAAGATTTTATTTTGGGGTTGTTTTTTTAAACATTTCTTTGTACAAAGAGAGAGGGGCAGCCTAGGAGATGTGGAGGGCTCTGCTCCACCCCTTTAACCCCACCCCAGAACCAGCCACAAACAAACCCTGTCACCCTCCCTGACCCCCAGAGTCTCCAGCCCCTCTGGGCAGGCAGGGGGTCTAATCCGAGTCCGACAGAACAATGATCTCCTCCGGGTCACACTGGGTCGCCACGCTGGTCTGGGGAGAGAGCAGGGCAGGGACACATGGTCAGGCCACCTCTCACCCAAACTGGCATCCCCACTCACCCCCCACCTCCGCCAGCCCCTCACCTTGCAGGCCTTGGGCAAGAGGCGCTGGCATAGCTGGGGGCTGCCCTGGGAGCTGCTGACCAAGCTCTGGAAGGGCGAATCAGCACGGGTGGAGTCAGGGAGGGGGCTGTGGGGCAGCAAGCCATCTAGCGGCAGCTCCAAGTCCTCATCCTCTGAGCCGATGCTATGAACCTCGAGGCAGCTGCTGGCAAGAGCGGGAGAGATGGGGTCATGGGGGAGGGGACAGCATAAGGTGGCACCTGGAGTCAGCCCATCACACCAGGGGCAGGGTTCTCCTTCTCCCACAATGCACCCCTCTCACCAGGGCCCACCCTCCCTCTGGCAGTCCAACAGGGAAGATGGTTCCTGGACCCATGGGCCCCTTGGAACAGGCTCTACTCCCAGCCCCCTTCACCCGCTGGGGATGGCTGGACATGGAAGGGCTGGAGTGGCCACCACACCCTGACAGTAACTGCCCCACCAAGGCCCCCCATGCAAAGACACCCCTCCACCCACTGCTGTGGTTCCCAGTCAGGAGCAGGACAAGAGAGGGACCCACTGTCAGCTCCAACCCAGTATCCCCTCCTTGATGCGCAGGGCCCAGTGCCTTCTCCCTTGCTGTCTCCTCACCTGTCACAGAGCTCCCCCAACCTCACACACTGCCTGGCCTGGCGTGTCTCCCCTTGCCCCCACCTGTTGCCACAGGGCAGTTCCTGGCGTCCCCTCTTGCAGGCCGGGGGTCCAGCGCTGCCGTTGAAGCTGGTGGAGCTGATGATGCTGCCCCCGTTCTCCAAGGGCCGGGCAAGGGGGCTCCTGGGGACAGACAGCCTTCTCTTGGCAGGGGGCTGAGTCCGGAGCCCGGAGTCCCCCATGCTGCCTCGCTCCTGCTTCACCGCAAAACTAGCAGGCTCCTTCAGGGAGACCTGCCGCTCAGTCCGGGAAGAGATGGTCTCAGGGGAGGCGGAGCCCAGTGGGGTGGCCTCAGAGGGCTCTGGGGATGAGGGGGCAGCCTTGGGGGTGGCTTCGGAGCCCCCTGGGATTTGAGGGGACGGGGGTGGTGTCTCGCTGAGTTCCAGGGGCAGCGCCTCAATCTCCAGCACAAACAGCTCCTGCATCGGGCTGAATGGTGGCCCCTCCCCCTCCTTGGGGGATGGGGGCCCCTGGCCCTCTGCAAGGGGCAGGGGCTCCTCATCCTCATCCTCTTCTTCGTCTTCCTCATCCTCGTCCTCCAGATCCTCCCCGCCTGACGAGCATGGCAGAGGCTCCAGGCCCAACTCCATGCACTGGTCCTCCTGGTCCCCTGCCGTGTCCTCACCTGCTGCTTCTGCATTTGGGAGAGTCACCACAGAATAGAACCCAGGAGTCTGGGCTCCCAGCCCCCCCTGCTCTAACCCACTGGACCCCACTTCCCTCCCAGAGCTGGGATAGAACCCAGGAGTCCTGGCTCTGTGCGGTATGTACCTTGCATGGCTGCATCCTCTTCCTCCTCCTCCCCACCTTCTTGGCTCTGCTGCAGCTCCTCCTCAATATCTGTGTCTGATGAGGGCTCTTCCTCCTCCGACTCATCGTCCTCCTCCTCACTGATCGCAGGTGCCCCTTGGCTTGCAGCGCTCGTGCTGGGGCTGCCCTGGGGAGGATGGAGAATGGGGCGTTATGCCAGCTGTCCCCCCACAGGCCTGTCTACAAACTCCCTTCATTCCCCCCGACACACACAGGAGACTCGCTGGCAAGTGCTGTGCAGCCCCAGGGCACAGCTCATGGCACAGCTTGGGAGCTCTATTCCCACCCCCACGGTGCACACAGCCATATGCACCCAACCTCACCTGCAAGTGGGGCTGCCCCTCCCCTGGGTCTGGTGCCATGGGGCAGGGTGGCGGCAGTGGCCCCTCCTGCCGGGGGGCAGCGCTGCCACGGGCTTGGGCAGCTCTCTTGCGGACACGCTCCTCTTCCTCACTCTCATCCTGCAGCTGGGCATAGCGCGAGACGACACTGTCCAGCCGCGTCAGCGCCACCTGGCGGTTTTCCCGCAGCCGCCGGGCCAGTGCGGAGTCCCTCCGGGCAGGGTCAGTGTCTACACACGGGAGGGGGGTGGTGGTCAGAGGGGCCCTGAACGGAAACACTCCTCCTCCCAACCCCAACCTGGGATAACCCCACCTGCCCTTCTCTCTAAAATGACTGGGTAGGGTCTCTGCCCTTCCCAGCCCTCCCCAACCAATGCTGTCCCACCACCAAATGGTTTCACCAGGCTGGCAAAAGTTGGTATGTCCTGCCTGCCCTCTCACCAGCCCAGCACAGGTCAGTACGCGCCCCCACTTCACCTTCTCACTGGGCTGGTACTGGTTGGCACCCCCACCCCCCGCACACGCTCTCACCAGGTCAGTACTGGTCATTATGCATCCCCCACCTCCCCGCGCTCTTACCAGGCCGGTACGCACCCCCCTCCCTCTCCCCAGGCCAGTACTGGTCAGTATGCCCCCGCCCCATTCCCCCGCGCTCTCACCAGGCCGGTACTGGTCGGTGAGGTGGCTACCGAAGTTGTAGACCAGGTCAAGGTGGCGCCGCTCCTGCAGGCGGTTGCCCACCTCACGGAAGGCATCCAATGCCATGCTCTGCATCTGGCGCTTGGCCAGGCCCAAGCTGTGGCGGGCACTGGCCTTCTGGATCACCTTGAGGATGTCCGTGTAGTCGGGGAAGACGTCAGGCCGGTTGATGAAGCGCTCGATGCGTCGGTTGACCTCCGGGTAGCGGGTGCCCCGGTACGGGATGCGCTGCTCGATCACCCGGCCCGTCAGGCTGCTGCACTGCTTGAGTTGGCACAGCCGCTTGAAGATGTGCATCATCTTGCGCTTGAGACGGCTCTCCTGCAGGTAGGTGGAGTCCTCGCTGTCCAACTCAGCCAGGTCCAGCTCCCGCTCCTGCAGCCGCCTGATCTCCCCCATATAGACACGCAGCAAGTTTTCCAGGTAGCGGATTTGCCTTTTGGAGCCAGTGCCACGCTGTCCTGACGTCCCCTCCCCCTCCTCCTCTGGCGCTGCTGGCTCCGGCTGGTGGGGGGTGGCGGGGGCTGAGCTGAGTACCAGCTTGCGGCGCTGCGTGTGGGCCTTGAGCACAGTGCACAGCTCGTTGATGTAGACATAGACTTTGCTGCGCTTGCTCTGCACACGTGTCAGGCAGCGCCCCAGCACGTTGCGAAACTCAGCTGAGGCCAGGAACTCGGGACTGGCCTTCTGGTGCCGGCTGGCCAGGAAGGGGATCACCTCGGGGTGCTCCTCCGTCAACCGGCTACAGCACTCCAGGAACTGGGGAGAGAGGCATGGGGGGAATGGTCAGACGGGTGCCAGCACTTCAGGACCAGATGGAAGGGAGAATGGGTGTCCAGCCCAGGTGGAGACAGAGCTAGGGCAGCGGGTGCACATGCTCACACAACACAGAGGTTGTCACGTGGACAGCAGGGCCAGTGGGGCAGAGGACCGAGGGGGGCAGAGGGCTTGGGGGGACAGGGCCCCTGTTCACAGGAACACCTCCCCGAGCTCTTTCACTGTCAGTTCCCAGGGTCTGATAAAGAACCAAAACCAGAGCCTCCTCCCCTCAGCGGGGTCAGCCCCGGAGATCCACTCACCTCCACCCCTCCGAGATCCCACAAGCCATGGGCTGGTCACGCTTCAGGCCACACAGGCCTCCCTCCCAAGCCCGTTTCACAAAGCAGGGGAGCGGGCTGGGCTCGGCTCAGACCCACAGGGCAGGATCAGCCCAGCAGACTTAGCCAGGCAGAGCAAGCCCCAAGCCTCACAGGCTAGCTGGCTGAGGAATGAGACACGGGGCCTTTCCCCTCCAGTGGGTGCTAGCTCAGATCCCGCCCCAGAGCAGGGACTGGCTGGCTCAGGGGGACAGGGAACAGGACGCAGGGTGGGGGATATGCGGAAGGGACACAGAAGTCTATGGCTGTGGGAGGGGTATATGTGGGGGCAGGGGAGAACAGGGGTACATAGCTAGGGAAGGCCATACACGGGCGATGGGGACTCTGCCAGGGGCCCTCACCTCTGCAAAGAGCCGTTCATTCTCAGCCTTGAAGCTGCCACCATGCTGGGCCAGGGGATCTGGTTTCTTGGTGGGGGTCCCATTGGTCTGGGGGGAGGCAGGGGCAGGTCCTGGGGACTCCCTGGGCATAGGTGGTGGCAGCCCTTCCTCCTCATCGTCCAAGACGATGATGTTGCTCTCCACTGTGGCAGCCATGGGGGTAGGTCACTGCCTGGTTGAGGATCAGAGCTCCAGGGAAGGCCTGAGGGCACGGCACATCCTGGAGGTGGGAGCACATGGGGAGTAACCCCCACAATGCAGGCAGTCTCTCAGTCCCCAGGGGCACTGCCTGCATGGGGAGATAGTACAGTGAGAGCTGGACCCACTTCCAGTATCCACTCTACAGCCCTAACTCCATGCCAGGCCCAGTACCCACCCCCAATGCCAATCCTACTTCCCTATATGCCCCAGCCAGCAACCAGAGCCTGCCCTATATCCCCCCACCACATACCTAGTGCTTTCCTTACATGGCCCCTCACCATGGGATCCAGCATCTGCCTCATCCCCATCCTGTACCTGCGCCTCATTCCACCCTGGTATACAGTCCCCATCCTGTAGCTATCCCATATCCAAACCTCACCCCATCCCTGGGAGCCACCCTATATTCCCCCACCCTGCTACCCATCACATATCACTTCACCCCAGACCCAGGCCTTACCCCACCTATAGCTATTAGGGGGACCAGCCAGCAAGTGTGAAAATCGGGACAGGAGATGAGGGGATAATAGGAGCCCATATAAGAAAAAATCCCCAAATATTGGGACTGTCTCTATAAAATTAGGACATCTGGTCACCCTAATAGCCATACACATCCCATACCCTCCCCATAGCTGTCCTCAGGGCCTGCCCCCCCCCAAACCCCCCAGAGTCCCAAGACCCTCCAAAGGTCTCCTCGACCCACCCAACATCCGCCCGACAGATCTCCCAAACTCTCACCCCCAATCCCCGACCCGAACCCCCAGATTACACCCCAATCCTCCCCAACTCACAGATCTCCACTCCGCAAGCCGCCCCAGATCTCCACATCACCATCCCGCCCAGATCGTCCCGACCTCCACCCACATCCCCCCTGACCCCACCCAATGATCCTCCACCCCACATCCCTCCTGACCCCACCCCAGATGCTCCACACCCACATCGCCAACGACCTTCCGACCTCACCACATCCTCGACCCGACCCCCAGATCTCCACACCCACTCCCGCCAGCTCCTCCGGGATCTCACCCCCCAATCCCCCCGACCGAACCCCAGATCCTCTCACCCCAAATCCCCGACCCACCCCAGATCTCCACCCCCAATCCGCCCAACGATCCTCCCCGAACCCCCACGCTTGTCCATCCCCCTGCACAACACTAGGTCTTGCCGCCCCCCAGCCCTCGCGCGCTCACCTGCCTCCTGGTTCCTCCTCCGAAGCCCAGCACCGGAAAAACCGATTTCTTCTCCTCCCCGGTGTGCGCAGGACCGGAAGTGGCCCTTTGTCACCAGCGGGCGCCGCCATGATAGCGTACGGTGATAAGTTCCAGAGCTGCTGCCCAATCAGATCGAGGGGCTCCCTCTGGGTCTGGAGCCCCGACAAGGGCGTCGCATACGCCGAGCCAATGAGCGAACGAGCCAAGACACGATCCTGTCGCCGCCGCCGTCTTCTTGTGCAGCCCTTACATTACTGCAAATGGGCGCGGCCATTTTCCTGTACGGAAAGTGCCTTCGTCTTCCTTACGTCATGTAGTCCCGTTCTGCCAATCAGAGGCCTGAGACACGTGCTAGACCGTCCCGCCCACGGGCGAGGGGGCGGGGCTGCTCTGTTGCACCTTGAGGGAGAAGGCTGGACTGTTCCATTCCATTATGGGGGGGAAACGCGCTCTGCATCCGGGCACTGTTCTGGTCCCTCAGGCGGTCGGGTAGAGACCATTGTTCCAGTTAGGGAGAGGGGCTGGACTGGACCCCATGAGCTGCCGTACAACATGGAGCGCTCCACGGCTCAAACCTTTCCTAGCACCGCCCAAGCCTGCTCAGTGCGCATGCGCGTCTTGAATAAAGGCGAGTGACAAGATGGCATCTGACAGTCCTGTTTGCGCATGTGCCGCTGAGCCTGTGCCGGAGAAGATGGCACCCCCGCTCGGCAGCCTGCGGTGGGCACCTATCGCGCCTGCGCAGTTTGTTCCAGCCATCAGGCGGGCCTATTGCCCCATCCCGTGGCAGCTGCCTCCGGCTCGCCACTGTCGCTGCGAGTCACGTGTACGCCGTACACAAACATGGCAGTCGCCAGTGGCTGTGTACGGAAATGGGAGCAGCCATCGACGCATGCGCAGCGCTGCTTGTCGGAGCTGCACTGACCCAGGACAAGCAGAGAACCCGGCTGCCGAACGACCCAGAGCCCACGCCCCCTCCTGCACCCCAGCCCTGAACCCCGTCCCGGAGACCACGCCCCCTCCTGCACCCCAGCCCTGAACCCCGTCCCGGAGACCACACCCCCTCCTGCACCCCAACCTCCAGCCCCGAACCCTGTCCCGGAGACCACACCCCCTCCTGCACCCCAACCCTCTGCCCTGAACCCCGTCCTGGAGACCACACCCCCTCCTGCACCCCAGCCCTGAACCCCGTCCCGGAGACCACACCCCCTCCTGCACCCCAACCTCCAGCCCCGAACCCTGTCCCGGAGACCACACCCCCTCCTGCACCCCAACCCTCTGCCCTGAACCCCGTCCTGGAGACCACACCCCCTCCTGCACCCCAGCCCTGAACCCCGTCCCGGAGACCACACCCCCTCCTGCACCCCAACCTCCAGCCCCGAACCCTGTCCCGGAGACCACACCCCCTCCTGCACCCCAACCCTCTGCCCTGAACCCCGTCCTGGAGACCACACCCCCTCCTGCACCCCAGCCCTGAACCCCGTCCCGGAGACCACACCCCCTCCTGCACCCCAACCTCCAGCCCCGAACCCTGTCCCGGAGACCACACCCCCTCCTGCACCCCAACCCTCTGCCCTGAACCCCGTCCTGGAGACCACACCCCCTCCTGCACCCCAGCCCTGAACCCCGTCCCGGAGACCACACCCCCTCCTGCACCCCAACCTCCAGCCCCGAACCCTGTCCCGGAGACCACACCCCCTCCTGCACCCCAACCCTCTGCCCTGAACCCCGTCCTGGAGACCACACCCCCTCCTGCACCCCAGCCCTGAACCCCGTCCCGGAGACCACACCCCCTCCTGCACCCCAACCTCCAGCCCCGAACCCTGTCCCGGAGACCACACCCCCTCCTGCACCCCAACCCTCTGCCCTGAACCCCGTCCTGGAGACCACACCCCCTCCTGCACCCCAGCCCTGAACCCCGTCCCGGAGACCACACCCCCTCCTGCACCCCAACCTCCAGCCCCGAACCCTGTCCCGGAGACCACACCCCCTCCTGCACCCCAACCCTCTGCCCTGAACCCCGTCCTGGAGACCACACCCCCTCCTGCGCCCCAGCCCTGAACCCCGTCCCGGAGACCACACCCCCTCCTGCACCCCAACCTCCAGCCCCGAACCCTGTCCCGGAGACCACACCCCCTCCTGCACCCCAACCCTCTGCCCTGAACCCCGTCCTGGAGACCACACCCCCTCCTGCACCCCAGCCCTGAACCCCGTCCTGGAGACCACACCCCCTCCTGCACCCCAATCCCCTGCCCTGAACCCCGTCCCGGAGACCACACCGCCTCCTGCACCCCCGCCCCAGCCCTGAACCCCGTCCCGGAGACCACACTGCCTCCTGCACCCCCGCCCCAGCCCTGAACCCCGTCCCGGAGACCACACCCCCTCCTGCACCCCAATCCCCTGCCCTGAACCCCCTCCTGCACCCCAACCCTGAACCCCATCCAGGAGACCATGACCCCTCCTGCACCCCAACCCCAGCCCTGAACCCCCTTCCAGAGACCACACCCCCTCCTGCACCCCAACCCCCTGCCCTGATCCCCCTCCTAGAGACCAGACCCCCTCCTGCATGGCAGTCCCCTGCCCTGAGCCCCCTTCTAGAGACCACACCCCTTCCTGCATGCCAACCCCCACCTTAACCCCCTTCGCAGAGACCACACCCTCTCCTGCACCCCAGCCTCAGTCCTGAACCTCGTCCTGGAGACCACACCCCCTCCTGCACTCCAACCCTGAACCCTGTCCTGGAGACCACGCCCTCTCCTGCACCCCAACCCCAGCCCTGAACCCCTGCCTGGAGACCATGCCCCCTCCTGCACCCCAACCCCCTGCCCTGAGCCCCCTCACAGAGACCACACTCCCTCCTGCATCCCAACCCCCTGCCCTGAGCCCCCTCTCTGAGACCACACCCTCTCCTGCACCCCAACCCCAGCCCTGAACCTCATCCTGGAGACCACACACCCTCCTGCACCCCAATCCTGAACCCCGTCCCAGAGACCACACCCCTTCCTGCACTCCAACCCTGAACCCTTTCCTGGAGACCATGCCCTCTCCTGCACCCCAACCCCAGCCCTGAGCCCCCTCCCAGAGACCACACCCCCCTCCTGCCCCTACTCTGAGCCTCCTCCTGCACCCCAGCCCTCTGCTGTGATCCCCCTCCTGGAGACCACACCCCCTCCTGCACCTCCACCCCAGCCCTGAACCTCATCCTGGAGACCACACATCCTCCTGCACCCCAACCCTGAATCCTGTCCCAGAGACCATACCCCCTCCTGCACCCCAAACTCAGCCCTGAACCCCCTCCCAGAGACCACACCCCCTCTTGCACCCCAATCCCCTGCCCTGAGCCCCCTCCCAGAGACCACACCCCCATCCTTCCCCTACCCTGAGTGCCCTCCTGCACCTCAACCCCCTGCCCTGAACCCCCTCCCAGAGACCACACCCCATCCTGCACCCCAACCCCCTGCCCTGTGTGATGGAGTAGGGGCTGTCTGCAGGGGGGATGGGAGAGCAGGGGATGTCTTTAGGTGAGGGACAGGATTTACGCCTGTAACCTGAGCCAGGTAAGGGGGGAGGGAGTCAGCACCTTTGCTCGGGAAGCGGGACAAAGGAAGGGGCCAGCTGGAGGGAAGGAAGTTTAGTTTTGGTTTTGGGCTGGGTGGTTGGAATTCAGGGGGCTAAGGGTCCAGGACCCCAGAGGGGCTTGATTGAGGGGTCCTGGCTGAGCCTGCAAGCTCTGCCGTAACCTGCGTTCCTGTTGTCCAATAAACCTTCTGTTTTACTGGCTGGTTAAGAGTCACTGTGAGTCCCAGGAAGAGGGGTGCAGGGCTGGACTCCCCCACACTCTGTGATAACCTGAGTCCCCTCGCAGAGACCACACCCCTTCCTGCACCCCAACCCCCTGCCCTGAGCCCCCTCCTAGAGACCACACCCCCGTCCTGCCCCCTACCCCAGCTCTGATTCCCCTCCCAGAGACCACACCCCCTCCTGCCGCTACCCCCTGTCCCTGCCCTGAGCCCCCTCCTGCACCCCAACCCTCTGCCCTGAGCTCTCTCCCAGAGACCACACCACTGAGGTGTTAATGGGGGGACATGGAGAACTGGCCAAGCAACCCCCAGGGTGATGTGGTCGTGACCTGTAGCCTGAGCCTGCAAGGGACACTGCGCCCTGACCTCGGGAAGGGTACCTTGCCCAAGGTGCAGGACCCTAACTCAGTGGGGAGGGAATGCCCAGGGACATGGCTCAAGGAGGTTGTGGCTTCAGACCCAGCTGGCGAGAAAGAGCAGGTCCCCATCCCTGTCCCAGCTGCTGAGTTCCAGGCTGAGCTGCAGAAAGATCCCTCCTTGCAGAAGCTGAGGAACCGGGCTGACCTCGGTGCGGTACAGACCATGGGGGAAGGTTGCTGGAAAAGGTTCCTGTGGGAGAAGGGGTTCCTGTACCGAGAATGGGCTCCCCCAGGGAAAATTAAGTCAGGGGATCAGGAGGCAGCTGGTGGTACCCCAGAAGTATCGCTACTAACTGCTGTGCTGGGCCCATGAGATCCCCCTCTCAGGGCACCAGGGAACCTGGCGTTGCCGGCAGAGGCTGCTACAGAACTTTTACTGGCCTGGGGTCTTTACCCATGTCCGGAAGTACTGCCAATCCTGTGACCCCTGCCAGAGAGTGGGGAAGGCCTGGGACAAGGGGAAAATGGCTGTAGGACCCTTGCCTAGCACAGAGGAGCCTTTCCAGAGGGTGGCCAAGGTCAAAGGGGGCAGGGGGTCTTAACCAAGAGAGCCTGAATCACAGCCCCCCAGACTGGAATGCTGGGAGAAGACCCCATCCCAGTTTGAACCCCAGGGGTATTGGGGTGGAAAAAGGGCACAGGCCACATAAGCCTTCCCACATGTGGACTACGAGTGCCATCAAGCATCCCTGACCTAAACTGGGGCAGGAAACTGGAAGGGCTTGGGTAATGCTCACCCAGGAAGTGGGGTGGATGCTGGGGCAGCCATGGGAATGGGGGTGGGTTTGAACTTCCCCTGGTCACTGGCTGAAGTGACCCTGCTCAGTTCGGTCTTGAAGGGGGGAGAGATGTGATGAACTGGGAATGTTTTTGATGTGTTATGTGAATGCTGAGTGAGGAGTGTTGACCTGGGAAGGTTGCAGGGGAGTTGGGACTGCCTGCCTTGGGGAAGGGAGGATACCTGAGAACTCAGGAGGGGGGCTGAAGGCCAGGTGACACCTCTGCCTGGGAAAAATGGACAAAGGACACGAAGTTGGGGGGTGGCGGGGAGACTGAGTGAGAGGCTGGAGGGCATTTCAGTTTGGAGCTGGCTGGGAAATGGAGAGGAGCCCCAATGCGGCTTGCGCTTCCCAACTGGGCTGTGGCCTCCCTGGGGCCCCCAGATGGACCTAACTAAAGGGGGTCCTGTTGTCTGTACCGGCAAGACCTGGTTTGGCCTGTGTTCCTGGCATCTAAACAAACCTTCTGTTTTACTGGCTGGCTGAGAGTCCTGGTGAATCGCAGGAAGTCGGGGTGCCGGGCCTGGTCTCCCCCCACACTCTGTGACACCCACCAATTATCTCTGTGTGTCTGCGTGTGCTGTTTCTTCTGCAATAAAAGCAAAGTTTTCAAATGGTAACATCTTTATTTGTTGCCTACAAATTGAGATCGCAGGCGCTACCAGTACATGCACAGGCATTTCAAGCATTTGCTTACTGGAATGCATGGCCCCAAATGTCACCATTGCTTCCCAGGAAAACCGCATGTAATGTAGCATTGCAGCACGAATCACAGAAATATACATTGCGAGTTCTCATTTTCAAAGTGTTGCCTCAAAGCCTCCCTGATTCAAATTGGCTCTCGCTGGGCTCCTCTGATAGCCCTGGTATCTGGCTGCTCAAAATCGGCAGTCAGTGTTCAGTCATTAAAGAGAGAAAAGTGGAAATCTGAAGCATTTTGAATCAACTTTCACAAACTAGAGAGAAAAGTGTAAAATTGTGAGGGATTATATATCAATAGACAGTAGTAAGCACAGAGGTAACATCTGAGTGAATTTCATAGCATTATTCGAAAAGGGGCAACATCTGCAAGGTTTTGTTATCACTATTCAATAATTTGAGAAAAAGTCAAAATCTGAGGGGATTTTATGTTAATATTCTATAATTAGAGAGACAGGGAATATCTCAGGGAATATTAAATTAGTAAAAAGTAACTAGAGAGGAAGCAGGGCAAAATTTTAGTATCTTTTAGGATATTCTCCTGAAGAGCTCTGTGTAGCTCAGAAGCTTCTCTCTCTCACCAACAGAAGTTGGTTCTGTAAAAGGTATTACTTAACCTACCCTATCTCTCTAAATGCAAAGCACTGCACATTGGAGAGGAAAATTGGAACTCCTCATACACCTTACTGGGTTGTAAATTAACTATCATCTCAAGTCAATTGCATGTTGCTGTAGACAGCTTAATTAAAAAAAAATCCACTCAATGCACAGCCACTGCTCAAAATAGCTAACGTATGGATTCATAAGGAACGGTATGGAGAATAACACCAACCATTGGTATATAAATCAAAGGAGCAGCCTGTAATATCCTGGGAGCACCATGGCTACCACAGGAGTGCACACTGGGTATTTTAGATCTATCTCTGAGAACTGGGGAGGAAATAGATCAAAATATTTAATATGACAGAAAACCACCAAAATCTGAAGGGCTTTTTATATTGATACTAAATAGCTGAGAAAAGTGGGAGAGTTTGATGGGATTCTCTATGGCAGCTCATTAAACAGTCAGTCACCCGGAACCCTTTGGGGAGCTGCTTTGGGGTCGGGGAGGGGATGGAGGAGAAAGACCCCCTGGCACTGGGTGGGTAGCTGTGTGGGGCAGTTCTGTGCGGGGGCCAGTAACTGGGACTGCGGGGGCAATTGATGTGTGTGTGGGGGGGTAGTAGCTTGGACTAGGGGGGGAGTTGGTGTGTGCCAGGGGGCGGTAGCTGGGACTGCAGGGGGCAATTGGTGTGTGTGTGAGGGGCAGGAGCTGGGACTGCGGGAGGAGTTAGTGTGTGCGAGGGGGCAGTAGCTGGGACTGTGGGGAGGGAGTTGGTGTGTGCGGGGGGGGGCAGTAGCTGGGACTGCGGGGGGGGTGGTGTGTGCGGGGGGGGGAGTGGCACATCGCGCCTCTCTACACATATCTCT